>NC_072740.1:73139950-73322894 GCF_026930045.1 Uloborus diversus
ATTATCGAATGAATTATATCGTACATTAGTCACTATGTTTACATTAGTCATTATGTACATTTCATTCGTTTATGTACATTCACCTATGTACATTTCATGTACATTAGTCATTATGTTACTAATCAAGGTGTCAGTGGTTTAAATCAATTGATTTATATCAGGCACTTGAATCAATTGATTTTTCAAAAAGTCACTGATTTAAATCAATTTGTAACTTAAATCCTAAAAATCTTAATTATCAAGTTTTCCCTAGAGTTTAACCTCATTTAACTAATTGAAGTCTGTATAATCACTCAATGTGAAAATACAATTTTTTAAAATAAAGTAGAAAGTGAATAGAAGATAAGATCAAGAGATCGGGAAATTTTTCTTGTCGCCAATGGCTAGTAGAAGCACATTTATTAGTGGCCATTCCTTCTTTTTTGTCTTGTCACCCCATTTTTGTAAACCAAAAAAAGTAGTTTATCAAAAAATTAATTTTTTAATTGCTACTAAAACATAAAATTGAGTTTTAAAAATATTAACATTAAAAAAAAAATACTGTCATTAACGTTACTGAACTACGTGTTAAATCGTCGCTAAAAAGACGAATGGGAGTACCTCAAAAAATATCGAAAATTTAGTTATGACCACCACTGAAATGTCCAAAGTCGATTTTATACTATGACCAATGGACGTATCTCTACAATAAATAGTAAAAAACTTACTGCCCCTCACACTGGTGGCGGATCCCAAGCGATACAGTGAACTGGAAATCTTTAAATCGCTTTTCTGCAAAATCCTTAAAAGTGAAATACATCCATTCGTCTTTTTAGTGACGAAATGTAAGAATACACCAATGTTTTAATTTGAAGAGAAACGTTTTCTGAGAACTTAAAATTGTTATTTACACTCATTCATAACTTCACCCCCTCCATTACTTACTAACAAAGAAATCTTGCTAGCTAATAGAAATTCCAAAGAGGGGGGGGGGGCACTTAGCAACTGTTATGGGTTCGGTCGTGACAATATCAGACCACCACAATCTCACAGCACAAGTTGCATTAATGATGAAGTCCTTCAACTGAACTAATTTGTAAGGAAAAATGTGGTTTTTTTCGTGGGCTCCAAGAAAGTGGTAACGACTTGTTTAGCCTGGACTCCAGAGTTAAACACAATGTGGCGCCTATAGACCGAAATAGTTCTCCGTAATCTTCAAGTATAAAAAGGAATAATAAGGAGTAATATAATTGAAAAAAAAAAAGGGGGAAAGGATAAAAACTTACGGAATTCGAACGTTTTCAGCAATTTTATAGCAGCAATTTCTGGAAAAGGCTGTAATTTTCTTTGCATCTGTGATTATTTCTTCTTTGTGCCCGAAAAGATTCGAACGTAATGACAGGGAACTTCAAGTCTTTGCCGTGACAAGAATGTCTTTAAAATCGTAACGGTCCGTTATTTAGATTTTGAATATATATATATATATATATATATATATATATATATATATATATATATATATATATATATATATATATATTTGGGTAATTTCAGATCGACTGCATTCTTTCTCCTTGCTGGCATTTAAAAAGAGTGCCCCAGTGGCAGAGACTTTAATGATACCTGGACAACAGAAAATTTGCTATGCCACTGTTGCTTAAATGAAAGTTTTTCGGACGAAAATTCGCTGTTATGTTGCTGTTGTTGTTGTTGTTGTCATTATGTGGCAGGGCTGGCAATTTGGGGTGCGCTGCTTCACTTTTCCAACTGTACCGTAATTTGGTGTGAGGTCCAACTTCCACAGTACACACATGCCATAAAGAACTGTTTATAGGGTAGGCAACCATTCACAGCACAACAACACTTTCAAGAAAAAAAAAAGAACTCTTAAATTTTTCAACAAGCGAAGATTTGTACCGAACTTTCTGAGATATAATCCACAAGTAGCATTGTCTGATGAGAGAAAGATTGTCCATGTAAAAACCGGGAGTTTTTTTTTTTTCTCAAAAAGTTATTTTTGTTTCATTTATTAAATCCGGGTATTACTGTATTGCTTTCCCTATCATGCTGTAACGAATACATGAGCTCATAAGGTTTTAATACATATTTTCGAAGCATGTTATACATGAAGAATTCGTAAGCAAAAGGAATTGAGTTACGGTATACAAATACTGACTGATGTCAAACATATTCATCTGAAATATCTGATTTCTACTAATTCAAAAACAATAAAATATACCTCCATGATATACCCTTCAAAAATTATATTTATATTCCTCAAAATTCAACGTAGAGATTTAATAAATCCAGTTAAAAACGAATGATAAATTTAAGCCTTCAAATTTCAGTTAGCTAAATATATTAATTTAAAATCGATGAAACATACCTGCAGAAAATACTATTTCTGAAAATGATTATCATTTTTTCTAAAAATTCAGCCTAAAAGTGCAACAAATCCTGTAAAAAACATGTGATAAATTTGAGCTTTCGAGTTTCATTTAACTGCGAAAGAACAACGAAGTCCTTACTTTCCGATTATCAGCTAATATTAATTTATAAACGATGAAAATAACTGCCGAGAATGACATTGCAAAAAATGATTATCATATCACAAAAAATTCAGCCTAAAGATGCAATAAATCCTGTAAAAAACTGATAAATTTGGACTATCAAACTTCATTCAACTACAGAGGAACAACGAAGTCCTTATTTCTAAATATCAGCAAAATTAATTTAAAAACGATAAAACATACATGCAGAAAATGATATTACAAAAAATGATCATCATGTTACTCAAAATTCAGCCTAAAGATGTAACAAATCCTGTAAAAAACAATTGATAAATTTGAGCTCTCAAATTTCATTTAACTCCCAAGGAACAAAAAGAGAAAATCCTTACTTTCCTATAATCAGCTTCCACAGCAAAACGGATTCAATCAACAAGAAAAGAAAAAAAATTCCCATTTTCAAAGGCAACCCCCGAATCAAACCGCAAAAGAAGCTAAATAAATCAAATCCCATTCTAAAAACGAAGATACCATTTCCCCTATCTTTCATTTCCTGCAGCAAACTCTTCCTTTTTTCCCCCAAACAAGCTCTTACCTTTTTGTGCCAGTCAAAAGAGCATTGAAAAGATGCATTAATAAAAAAAGCAAATGATTTGCTTTCGGTCTCCATTGATGTGACAGAGTTTATTTATTTCTTAATTAATGATACTCACCTTCTACTAAACTCCCCTCCTATCGGAAAGTGTCCTTTTCCCCATCTGCTTTCATACCTGAGTGCTTTCAGGGTTCGTATAACAAATGTATTTGGGATATATGTGAGTACATACACACACATATATATGTATGTGCACATATAAAGCAAACATAAAATCAGGGACTGTTCACAAACGGCGTATTTGATACTTCTGTATGGCAGAATAGACTGAAGACAAATAGACACATTTTGCAACTAATCGTTTTGATAGGTAAATTAACCGTGGGCGATTAGATTGCGTTTTGGCTCTTGAAACTTCGTTTAATGGGAGATTTCAGCTACGGGTTATTAGATCTAATGTTTGCATATGTTCGTTTTCATGAGAGAATTAGGGTGATTAGATCGTATTTTTCAACTAATCATTTTGACGAGAGATTACTTTTTTTCTGCTTTTTGCCCAGTCTTTAATATATGAATCTTTGTGATAAGAAAACTTTACACGGTCATCGAAATCTCAAAAGTGCCATTTGAAGAATCTACCGTGTCAAGAAAAATCTCTAGTTAAAAGAAAAAAATTTAAAAAAAAAAAAAAAAAACAAAAAACAAATCCGGTATTGTATTGTGTCAAGTGAGGTAAAATTAATCACTATCTCAGTTCAATTACAACTGAAACTGATATTTTTTCAACCAATATATATTGGCAAGGTTTTTCATTTTAAAAAATGTCAGTTTTAATAAGCATGGCAGCGCATGCAAAGTACTTTATACGCTCTGCATTGTAGTAGGCCAAACACACATACCCAATACCAGCTTCTTATAGTTTCAAAATTTATTAAATCAAAGTCCAAACTTTAAGTATTTTCTCAGATTCAAATCTCTGAGGAATAATCTTAGGTCAATTAGGTAAGAAACATATTAAAACACGTTTTTTTTTTTTTTTTTTTTAGTTTCATTTTTTCTAAGGTGGGGTAAAATGACTCGAGATAAGCTGATTGTCCCCCCCCCCCTTTTTTTTTTCCTTTTAGAGCATAGTGCAGTATGGTGTTCTTTTTTCTATATTTAAACAATATTAGTTATTTATTTTCTGTATTTAATTTTTCAATTGTTTCAAATAAAGAATATCTTAAAATAATATTTTTTTTTTTAAATTAAATTTTTAATCCTCACAATGAAATCATTTTTGTCCAGATTTTGTCACAAATTGTTTAAATAATGTTAAGTTAGAAGTTAAGGTCCACTGCTTTTTTAGAATACAAAATTATCGCAGGAGTCTTCATCAGCTACGTTAAGTGTTTATTCCGAACTTCCTTACAGTTCAAAGAACATGTCCCAAAACAGTTGAATCGATGAGTCCAAAAAACTAGTCATTTGCTGGTTTTTAAACAAAGGTGATGATTGGTTTTCTGACTCATCGATTCAATTGTAGAGCTAAATTTATATTATACGCATTATTGATCAAAGGTTTAAGAGACATTGTCTGTAAGGATCAGGCAGGTTGTGATTGTTGACAATTTTTAATTTTTCTTATTTTCACATATGTTGTTCCTTATCATGAATGTAATGTTTGTGCAAAATATGAGCTTTGTCTGCCTTACCGTTTTTGGGAAATTAATTTTTTTAATTTGGGGGGCGTGGCCCATTTTTGCGTGTTTTTCAAATTTGCAGATTTTAAAGTTCTTGGTGCTTTAAGCGCCCCTATAATGACATGGATTTTTAAATTCTATACTATTATATGGTCTTCTTAGATACTATTACAGCTGTCAAATCGGTGTCACCTACGAGGACGACGGCCACAAACTCCGTTTAAAAATGACCGAAAATGAATTTTTTTTTACTACATTCAATGTCAATTTTTCTCAAAGCGCCTTCATGATGACACCAACGTTTTTACATAAATTCCTAGCTACACTTGCATACATCAAAAATATGTAATAAAATTGCTGTCATTATAAGGGCACCAGAAGATATTGGAAATTGTATGTGATAAATTTCACAAAAATGCAAATGTTTAAAATTTAAGTTTGATAACCAACATGTTCGTCTAACATATGAACTAAAAAAATCGGTGTCACTCCTATCATTTTCGGAAATATAATCATTCAAAATTAGTATGTTATGGAGTTTATTTAAAAAAAGACTTTTCTAATTCAAATGGCATTTTTGCACAATTTGTTTTAAACTTTAATATGAAATTACAGTAGTGACACCAAAAATAATGTGTTTCTAATGCTTTTTTATATATAAAAAAAAAGCTTTATAAAAAGCATTAGAAACACAGTAAATCGATACAGGTACAGATGGACGTATTGTGTAATGTGCATTATAGGCAAAAATAGTCGTACTAATATTCATATTTTTTCAATCATACTAATTTTTTAATCTGTTATTCATATTAAAAATACAACTATTAATAACATAATGTCTTAAATAGTTATGAACATAATGTATCATTTAGCGAGCATTCAGAATCTGAAACATAATTTGAGGATGACGTAGACTAAAACAAAGAAAACATAAAAAAATCAAATCACCCAGTTTCAGAAAGACGGTCATCTCTTATTGATGTCTGGTAATTTTGTAGCACTAAAGCTTGGGAAAACATGGTATCACGGAGAAGTAGTAGAAGTTGACCATTTGCTAATTTGAATACAACTAGCCCCCTCATAGCAGAGATCTGAAACTAATTAAGCTTAATAACCAACATGTTTGTCTAACATTTGCCTTAATAAAATTAGTGTCACTCCTACTACTTTTGGAAATATAATCATTCGAAGTGAGTATGTTGTTGTGTTTTTTTTTCATTTATTTTCATTATTTTTTTAAATTTATTTTACTTATTTATGTATTTTGTTAATTTAATTTTTTATCACACCCAGATAGTGTTTTTAACCCTATTTACTTTCAATTTATTACAAAGAAGGAACGTTTAACATAAATAGCTTTTGGCAGTAAGAGCGTCTTTATCTTGAATAGAAAATGCTCGTTTTGATATAGGTTCAGGTGGATCTAATATGCTTAGATTATCATACCAATACTCGCCTTTTTTCCGGTCAAATAAATTTATTTATTCTAATCCTTCTTAACATGCATTTGACTTTTACTTACAAATGGTCAACTTCTACTATTTCTCCAGGATACCATGTTTTCCCGTGCTTTTATGCTACAAAATTACCAGATTTCAACAAGAGTTGACCGTATTTCTGAAACTGGTTGATTTGATGCTTTCTATTTTCTTTGATTTAATCTACATCATCCTCAAATTATGTTTCAGATTCTGAATGGTCGCTATATAATACATTATGTTCATAACTATTTAAGACATTATGTTATAAATAGTTGCACTTTTAATATAAATAACAGATAAAAAATTAGTATGATTGAAAAAATATGAATATTAGTACGACTATTTTAGCCTATAGTGCACATTACACAATACGTCCATCTGTACTTATATCGATTTACTGTGTTTCTAATGCTTTTTATAAAGCTTTTTTTTATATAAAAAGCATTAGAAACATATTATTTTAGGTGTCACTACTGTAATTTTATATTAAAGTTTAAAACAAATAGTGCAAAATGCCATTCGAGTTAGAAAAGTCTTCTTTTAAATAACTCCATAACATACTTATTTTGAATGATTATATTTCCGAAAATAATAGGAGTGACACCGATTTTTTAGTTCATATGTTAGACGAACATGTTGGTTATCAAACTTAATTAGTTTCAGATCTCTGCTATGAGGGCCAGAGTAGTAGTTAAATTTTAAACATTTACATTTTTGTGAAATTTATCACATACAAGTTCCAATATCTTCTGGCGCCCTTATAGTGACAGCAATTTTATTACATATTTTTGATGTATGCAAGTGTAGCTAGGAATTTATGTAAAAACGTTAGTGTCATCATGAAGGCGCTTTGAGAAAATTCGCATTGAATGTAGTAAAAAAATTCATTTTCGGTCATTTTTAAACGGAGTTTGTGGCCGTCGCCCTCGTAGTGACACCGATTTAACAGCTGTAATAGTATCTACGAAGACCATATAATAGTATAGAATTTAAAAATCCATGTCGTTATAGAGGCGCTTAAAGCACCAAGAACTTTAAAATCTGCAAATTTGAAAAACACGCAAAAATGGGCCACGCCCCCCAAATTAAAAAAATTAATTTCCCAAAAACGGTAAGGCAGACAAAGCTCATATTTTGCACAAACATTACATTCATGATAAGGAACAACATATGTGAAAATAAGAAAAATTAAAAATGTCAACAATCACAAATGCCGTAAACTGCCTGATTCTTACAGACAGTGGTTCTTAAATTGTGCTATCTGAGAGCCGTAGATCAAGACTAACCTGGAACTTTTGACTGAAAAATGGGTAATATAGTTGAATACAAATGAAAATGACAATAAAAAGATTTGGTGGTTCATGCTGATCTTGATGACATACGCGTGGAGCATGTAATTAAATCAAACATCGGGGACTATTATGTTTTAAAAAGAAAACAAAACACTGACAACAGTGGCGCACAAAAGGGGAGGGTCCAAGGGGTCCGGACCCTTTGTGTTTTTTTAACTGACTATAATCCTATGTATTTAGTACGTAAAATAATTTTAAGCAACGGGTAGCAATAATTTTAGATTTAATCAATGAAAAAAAAATATTTCCTTTCTTCCCCTACAAAATCGATCTGTATGTGAACATAAATTGTTCTAGAATGACGATTTTGCTTCGCTGTTTTAATTTTTAACGATAAGAAAAGTAAATAAATTCATTCTTGTGCTTACTGGGTATTTTAGTTACCCAGCAAGCAATATTTTTTATTTATAAATTTATTTTATTGCTTATTTCTAAGTAAATGTCCAATAATTTTTTTTTAATGTTTCCCGACAACCTATAAAATCAAAAGAATATTTTTGGGTGTGTGAAAATGGTGAACCTTCGATTCTGGACCCCCTATTTGAGACATTCCTGTGTGCGCCACTGACTGACAACATAGAAAAGATTGCTGCTGTAGAAGTTTTATAAGAGTTTTTTTGCCATAGTCGTGACCAATATTACTTTAAAATTCAATTTTTTAAAAATATATATACCAGAATGTGTAATAGGCCTTCTTTTTCTACTGCAATGCAGTAAAAGTAGCAACTGGGCATCAATTTTCATTATAACCTATTTTACCCCATAGAAACTTTTTCCGCAGCATAGGGAGAAAATGGGTTAGAACTTTTCAACTTCAGTTTAACTAATTTATAACTCAAAAGAGAAAGTTAAACTTACATAAAACTATTCTGAAAGAATGTAATGTCAAGATACAATTTAAAAAAAAAAAAAAATCCAATTTCAAAATACCATAACCTTGAAAGTGAACATAGTTGAAACGTGACCTATTTTACCCCCACCTTACTCTACCCTTTCACTCATTGGTTTTGCTACTGAAATTATCTTTTTTTTTACAATCTCAAATTCATTTTATTTTCTCTTACGTTTGTTGCAAGCAGGTATATTTATTTCTGAGTAGATATTTTCCCCTGAGCCGTTTTATTGCAAGCAATGCATATAAACTCATTCCTATTTTTTTTTTCTTCGCATTAACTTTTTGCATGATTTTAGCATTAAAACTTGTATTAGACTGTATCAGTACTGTATCTTAAACTGTATCAGACATCAGTATTTGCCTTTTCTTTGGATTATGATTTTTAAAACACTTTATCCTCAGGCGATCACGATCAGCTGATTCTTGAAAGGTTGGTCTTTTTTTCACTTCAACTACCAAGATATGACTGTTTCGATAGCGATAAGTTTGCTTTTTATAAAGATGTTTAATTATATTTCTTTTTTTTGAGCAATCACGAATTGCTTATTGCTTTCACTTGGACCGTTGAATGACGTACGTCCTTTGATTTTATTTTTCAACGCGTATGATGCAGGCGTCCTCGGAATTGATTTATTTATAAACTATCTTCTCGACTTTACACAATGCTTTTTAACGCGAAAACAGTACCCAGCACACAACATCCAGTATCCAGTGCATAACATCCAACCCCCGGCATTCATTTCAATTTTTGACGTCGTGAATTTAAATTATAGTTGCGATAATGCCATTATAGTAGAGACAAGAAACACAACGCGTAGAGTCCTATCGCAAGTTTCGTGATTGCAAAAAACGTAACTCGAATTCGAGATCTCAAAATTGCAGCTTTTTTTTTTTTTTCATTATTTATTTATTTATTTTTTAATCTACCATAAAATTCTCAATGAAAAATTTTTGCAATCAACCTTTTGTAATTGAAAGTGACGAGATCAACGTTATTAAAGCACGCATTTTCAAAAATACTGACTCAGGGGTCACAAGGACCCACTTTTTTGCTGTAGAGCTTTTTTTTTCCCCTTGTGGTTTTTTATGACTTCTAATTAGCGTCGGAAGCTAATAGGTTTTCTGCATTGAACAAGGAGTATTTTGTTACACCGAAACACGTAAATTGGGGTTTGACTCCATCTTTGGACTTTTTTTGAATCATGCTATATAGTCTTTTGCACATAAAAAAATTTAAAAAAGAAGAACGAAAACAAAAATAAATTTGGTTGATGCAAAAATGATTTAATTTTCTTAATCCAATTTTACAAATTACCTCCTCAAAACATTTCTTGTCTCAGGAAATCTTATGTATCTAATATATATTTACTACATATCCGCAGCCTTATAATTTATGATGCATTCATTTTGTAAATAATGCATCAGACAATTACTTAGAAAGTCCAATAGCCAATTATTTAAATTGTAGAACAAAATGATTTTAGTTAAGGGAAAAAAATGCCATAAGGCATGCATAAATTACAGCAATAGTGCTATCTATATACGGATCTAGCTTCAAAAAATCGTTCAAATCATTTGCTTCAATTCTTTTTGAAATATCTAATTATAGAACTCGTTCGAGAAGCAGGTTTTTTATGCGATAACATTCGACTTGAGATCCTTAAAATCAGTGAAGCGATTCTATTGAATTAAGTTTCTACCTAGCCTTTTACGAGCCATAAATGCTAAAACTTTTATCGAGTTTATATTAAACAATGAAGGAAAATGAAAGTTTTAAGCAATAGGAACAAAAATATAAGTGTGACGACAGCAACAGGCACTGGGCCCAGCTAGACTAGTCCTAGTCAGTTTATTAGTCCTCAATAAAGATCTATGGCCCTCTCAGAGCCATCTACTCCCTTACCCATAACAGGGTCTTCCGATGAACTATTCCAAGAGCCCACAACCCTACAAAAAAAGTATTTTTTTTTTCTAATTTCCAGATTACCCTAAGAATTGAATAACTTAAAACAATGACCCCTTATCCAGCTTTCCGTGCAAAAATTTTACCCAATTATTGATTGAATATTTGAGGCGTTTAGCGACGGAACAATTTCAATCATTTTTTTTTTTTTTTTTAATTTTTACAGGACAGACAGAAAACATTTCTCTCTGCCTTTTTGATTTTTTCAAAGGAATTGTTCGAATAGCATTTTGTCTGTTTGTCTGCGACTTCATTTCTGTCTTTCAAATTAGCAGTATTGTCTAACCAGAACTGTCCGAAGGAAAGACGGCACCTGGGCGAATATTTTCTGCCCCCCCCCCCCCCAACACAGAATAGTAGGAGTTTAATGGGAAAATACCGAACATTTTAACATTAACTATTACGTAATTGAATATGTAGTTAGAAATCTATGCGTGCCATAAAAAGATGGAATTATACTTATAATGTATTAGCATTTAAGAAACTATATTTTAAAAAGAACAATATAAAAAAATACAAAAATGAATTGCAAGACTACAAAAACTTAGTTTATTGCACTCTCTCACATCGCCCCTCTCTATGCACGGCCCTATAGTCTAACTATTTGCAGATAAAAATGATTTTGATTCAGTTGGTTTTGAAATAAATCGAGATCTTTTTCCATTTTCCTTTCAAGTACTAATTAAAATTCATATATCATCTCAATTTTACGCCATGTATTAGCCCGTAAAAGCAGATTTGATGGGGCAATTCATTTTGATAAGAGTTGCTGGGTCAATTCATTTTGATAATGTTGTTGATTTTACCTGTACGTTTTTACAGTGCCTGTTCTGTAAGAGCATCATGGATTGATCTAGTTTTGAAATGAAACTGGCTTCTGGCATTGGTTCTCAACTTCATTGAGAAGGATTCGTTCTAAATTGCTTTGCAGCGAGATAGTATGTATCAACCAAGAAGTATCAAATTACAAATGAAAAAAAACTTTTGAAAATTCATGGATTGAGCTGGTTTTAATACTAAAAAAAACCTCTTCTTTATTTTCATTGTGTCATCATCAAACTAAGCATTTCATGTTATTAGTCAAGTACTGGATGAAAATTTGATCCAAACTTTTCGGAATACTGCGCCGTTTTCCTGATCTTATGGCTTCCAAAATATAAGTATGTCTTTTTGTATAGTCAAATTCCCCGTTTAATTTCATTTGCTCCAAATATTTACTAAAAACTGCTTCCGCACGATTCACTAAGTCGGAAAGCATATTTCACGGAATAATGCTGTGAGTTAGAGTTTCCTATTAGTTATTTCACGGTTTTCCATCAAGTGTACAATTTAGAGGTTATGTCTGTAAACTTAATGCTGAAACTTTGAAAGTAATCAAAATAAAATAAAATAAATATTTCTGAAATTATTAAAAGCAACTAAAAGTTCCGAATTAACAATATCTCCTTATTGTGTTGTAATAGCCAATTTCTAAATGTTAGAGGTAGGCACGTAGCTCCTATTAAACATATACTTTCCATCCAGGAAAGAATTTTTAGTTTATATCTTTTAAGTCAATTAGTAGATTTGTATAAATGTTACGAAACGTAAACCCTTCTTCTGTAGCTCCCTGATCATACTAATTAAAAGACAAAAGTAGAAGTCACTACCTGCTACAGGGTGACAAAATGACGCTTAAAAAATCATCTGTCAATAGCCACCCGATTGCAACCACAAAATCATATTGAACTTAACGTGGACAAAAGGCATAAAATAATTCATACAATCCTTACCACCAAAATCAAAAGGCTGCGTTTATAAACTAATTTATTGAAAACGATTTACTCGCTTTAATTAACGCATTTAGATCAGCAATTTTAACAATTAAAAAACAGTATTGCTTATAAAACTATGAGTAAATAAGGGTAGACTTTTCAAAAGTGGCTACCAAATGAATTTGCTGCTACCGGCCAATGGTGACTAAAGAATTTCCACAGACTCACTACTTGTTATCAATCATATTTTTTAAAATACTCTCCACACACTAACTTCTTAAACAAGACCTTAAACTTAGAGGCTCTTGGAATAACAATATTAGGCGATCTTTTCTTGCCCGCGGGAGAGCGCTTACGGAGCCACATTGGAAATGGATTTTATTTAGCATACGAGTAAAACAGTTCAGTTACCGGATCCAGTTCAGCCTTGTCACAATGAAGCCTTTCCCTGCATTGTAAAGATTACCGAAACATATTATCAAATTATCATGCCGTGGTGTGAGTTTCATTGTTGAAGACGTCAGGCGCGTTACTCGATCATTGGTTGTAAAATATATGAGGATAAGGATGATTTTTTAATAACTATGCAGATGAAATATTTAATTTTTTTATCCATGCATTCTAAATTGCTATTACGTGGTCAATTTTAGCCAGAAAACAGTAAAAACTTCTTTTATTGCTTCTGTCAGGTAATAATTTTTTTTAAAAACTGAATATGACTGGTAGGACCAGGGGAATGTATAGAAATATATATGCCGTAATGCTTTTAGAAACGTATTTTTTCACTCAAACAGTATAAATAATAATTTGTTTCGGTCACTCTCATGATAACATAACAAATTATGTCGATACTTTGAATTTTCTTATCAATTTAAATAACTACAACTACTGCAAATTTGTCACATTTTTTTTAATTGATTTTCCGCTTATTTGTACATAATCATGAATCAATGGTTCATACAAAAGTAATTTATAATTATTTAAAAAATATATGTTGACCACCCTTTTACTCACGGAGTGTAACTAAAATGGACAAATAAGCCAATTTTTGATTTTTTGCATTTTTGTCGTCTATTGTTCGTTAGCTTTATTGTACAAGCTTGCATATTTGGTTTCCGCTGAAAAAAAAAGCGTGAAAAAAAGTCTAATTCCAACATTTCTCTATATAATTAGAATTGAATTCAAAATGCGTTCCTTCAAATATCTCGAAAACTCATTTTTGCAGATACTGCCGTTCACCTGCCCACTGCAATATGCTACTTAGACTTCCTAAAATATTCAATGAAAAATTCAATGTAATTGTTAATTTTAGTTCCGAAATGTCTGTGACAGAGTGGAGAATATGAACAATTAAAAATGTTGGGACATAAATTAAAAAGGATATTTTAAAGGAGAGTTTTTGCTTTCGCAAAAGTGTTGCATTGTTATAACTCTTTTTATATGAAAGGAATAAGTTTACTAATATTTTAAATTATTGCGGCTTTTCAGCACGATCTTAAAATCACATTTCAACTCGTAATGACTTGAAGCTGAAACACCTAATATAATATTCCCCTTCTTTTTCCAAAATGAAACATTTTTAAGCTCTTCACAAATTACTTATCTACAGCATATTGATTATTGATAATGCACAATAAAATGGATAATGAAAAGGAAAATATGAATAATTGATTGTAATTATTTAGTAAGTTCAAAAGTGTCCGACATGATTTGTCTTATCTTTATGAGAAGGATTCAACAGTTTGGAAATTAGCTGATGGAAACCCTGAAAATTAAGCATTCAGGGGTGCCTCTAACAAAAATTGTTTTGAAGGCTAAAACTCTCAAAATGAGAATGCCGAATAAAACTCCAAATTTCATCGAATGATTAAATACGGGTACGCAAATGTAATGAAAATGGGCATTCAGGCATTTAAAATTTCCGATTTTGAAATTATGTCTCCAAATCTCTCGAATCGGTTGACAAAATTTGCTGGATAAGAATTTTTTGGGAATGTGACCTCATATTGGGGCGTCTCAGCAAGCATCTCATTAAAAAAAAAAAAAAAAAATTCTAATTTGGTATTTTCTTTTCCAGAGTTTTTCCTCTGTTCACTATCACAAAAATCGCCAAGCATATATTCAATACAAATAAAGTTACTGTAATATGATATCATGCAAATCATACATCTATGCTGAATGATATTTCTGCAAGATAAATGAAAAAAAAATACTATGCATAAAGATAATAATTTGAGGGAAAAATAGCGGTGAAATTGTGTTGAAAAATGGAATTAACTATCACTATTTTACTTTTAATTATTAATTAATCAGTTTCCGAGGTGATCGATAACTATTCACGCGTCACGTCATCTAAACATGAAGAACTTTCAGACATTTTTGACACGTTGTCAGAATGAAATCAATTAAACGATTCAATAGCTTTGACAAGATATCAATCATAATTAACACTGAAACTCAAGATTGAGAAAAAAAAAAAAAAAAAAAAACAGATCATTTTATTGGGAAGTCAGTGACACGTTTTGATCATCTATTGACCTTGTTGCAGTAGAAGTTGGCCCCTCGTGAAAACTAGGTATCATGACGCCGCCAGCTGCTTTGGGGTCGCTCAATTAACATGGAGCCTATTCAGTTCTAGCAGTAATTACCTGGCATTTGGAAGGTTGGGGGAGATTTGTCTCCCCCTTTCCCCCAGAAACTCGATGGGACGTAACTAAACCGCCTCCCCACCAAGTGGTAATTAGCTTGCGAACACCTCTTGTGTACGCTTCAAACTCGTTGGCAGTTTTTTTTTTTTTTTTAATAGAATTGGCGCTATAAATGTGACTAATGTCGCCAAAGTACTCTATAGTAAATGGGATATTAATAGCGTTTCGCTATTTATTTCTTTTAATTGATATTAGAACATATTTTTGCATAAATGCTTCAGATATAAAAGCAGTAATGTATATTGATAAGCATACTAACATATGTATGCTTAGTGTGCTTATCAGCATACATTTCAGCTTTACATACATAAATATATGCACACATGTGTAACACACACATCTATCTATCCATCGATTTATATACATTTAATTTTTCTCCCTGGGTGATTTTTTCTTTTTTTTAATCTTTTCTTTTTGTAAGGGAAAAAACAGTGTTTAACGATATAAAAAATAATAAATATGGAAAGAAGGTTTAAATAATATGAGAAATAACTAAGTTTTGTAATGACACTTCATTATATGATGTTTATGTAAAAACGTGCACAAGGTAATAATTATATGTAATAATAAAAGGAAGCTTCAAAACACTATTGTTCGTAAACATGGTTGAAAAATTCCTTCTTTTGTCATGCCCCCCCCCCCAGACAGCTTCTTCTTTAGTGTTTTCACCGGGATCACTTTGTATGATTTTTAACTGATGTTGAGATTTCTTTCCTCCCAAAATACATTGTAATACTTCAGCATTGCAATCAGAGAGGAAATGGGGTTGATGTTTAACACAGATATGGGCAAAATAAATGTTTATCATTTTTTAAATATATGTATATTTCATTATTTTTTGAATTAACACAATAAAATTCAGTAATGGATGCGAGGAAACAATTCAAATTGTAGCTCTATTCTTTTTGCACTTGTTCTTGCTCGCAACTCTCAATTATTCTGCATTTTCTGAATGCATTCAGCATTCAAGTTTTTTCTTTTATGATGCCATAATTCCATACAAAGTCTTCTAGACTTTATGATCTCCGAATCAAGTTTTTCGTTATAGTAATTTCGACTATTCGTTTTTCGATCTGTACCGATCTTCCGCATTGCGCTTAGATCGATTAGCTTATAAAGTAATTTAGTTTCTAACTTCTAAGTTTCAAAAGTTTTATGTTTATCATAAATGGTAAAAAGCACCATGTCACAAAATTTATGTCCGATTTAATTAAAATTTTCTATATGACATTTTGTAGACAACAGAGAGAAATTGAGCTTAAAAAACAGAGCACTTTTGAAATTTAAGAACAAAACGCGCGTTAAGTTTTTTAGTTTAAAAGATGATTTAATCTTTGTTTACCATTATCTACTACAGTGAAACTCCGATTTTACGTTTCTCAAGGGACTGAGTTAGAACGTAAAATACGGGAAAACGTAAACTGAGGGAAACACATAGCAGCAAAACTGATGATGGGACCCGACGAAAAACGCTTAATGCGGGAAAAACGTAGTTTCAGGGGGAGTAAAATCTGGGTTTCACGGTATAAACGTACGTGCTTCAATAAACAGCTTTGCAACAGAATGAAAAAAAGATCCTTTTCAAAAAGCGATGTTTAGCCAAACTTGGCACTTGCAAAAAAACGTAATTTCCTTCTGCTTTTATTTTTAAAGGTGTTTGTGGGTTCTGCAGTTCATCCTCTTTTATAATATTTTTTATGTTATTGAATAATAAAAGAGGGAAGGGGGAGGATGTGTCGTTGTTTGCTCTTCGCGCAAAAGAGAGGTCCCACTGTGAACCGTTTAACTCTACCCACAAGTGTCAGCTGTCAGATGATTTTTTTTGTTTGAGTTCGTGGTACAAGTGCTGAAGCAAGGCGATATTATGATTATTATATTTTTTCTTTTATGGTTTAATTTGCAATCAGAGCCTTGCAAAAAGAACTCAAAGCAAATAATTGCCGGCAATGCTTTATTATAGTATTTAGATACTGTTCTTTTTTTTTTTTTTTCTTGTTTTGCGAAACGCTAAAATTACATTTGTATGAAGTCAAATAATAAAAATTAACCTACAACTTTCGGAAGTGTGTGTGTGTGTTCATGAGTCTATTGATAGACAAATAGATGGATAAAAAGGTTGATATATCGTTGCCCTAGTTCAATGCTGAGACATAGTGACTATTGCTGTTTTGATAAAAATGCATGTAAACATTTATTTCCCGCGCAGGAAATGTGCCACCTTGACATTATTTTTCAGGAGAAACCAAATAAGCAAGCTTGTACAATAAAGCTTAAGAACAATAATTGACAAAAATGCAAAAAAAAAAAAAAAAAATAAATAAATAAATAAATAAATAAAAAAAAATAAATAAAAATTTGTAGATACTAAAAATTAAAGTGTAAGTTAAAGTAAAGTAAAATTTGTAGATACCCTTTTACCTTCCCACGGCAGTTAGTATAAGAGCAGGCCCGGCTCTTGGGGTAGGCGACCTAGGCGGCAGATTTTAGGGGCGGCAAATTTCGATGTTGAAACATTTTTTTAAGCTTTAATATCTGTTTCAGCGCTATAGGATTCACAGCTTAAATGGTAAAAAAAAAAAAAAAAAAAAAAAAAAAAAAAATAGAGTGTGTACCAGTGCTTGGATATGCAAGACATAGTTCGGAATTTCACTAGGAATTCAATTTAATTTTCGAGACTGCTAACCCAGTTTGGAATTTTACTTAGAAACTCATTTTAATTTTAAGCACTTTATTATTTTTATTATATTATATTTATTTAATATATTACTATTATTATTATTCAATGGGGCGGAGGGGACGGCTCTTGTCAATATCGCGTAGGGCGGCAAAACTACTGGAGCCGGCCCTGTACAAGAGTATAATACTTTTTGCTGTCGTAGTTTGTTTACTGATTTTTTGAGTTGATTAAGCAAAAATTGATAATGATAAAAAAAAATTAATTTAATAACCTAACTAAATGTATTTTTTGCTTAGATCATAAAATAAAGAACCTAAAATAATTTGCTATCGATTTATTGAATCAGCAGCTGCGCGAGAAAACCCCGAGATTGCAAGAGACCGATTTGTTTCTAAAGGGATCATCTTTGGCGTGAAGTTCTATTAAATCAAGAGCCTAAAAGAACTACACTTAGTACGTTCTTATGACACACTACACGTCAACATAAGCAAAAGTGGTTGCATGAGAGTTAATGGAACCACTGCTCCCACTTACCATTTCCTCAAGCTAAGCGATGAAATCACGGATTATTGTTCGATGACACTGATCAGTCACGAAGATCATTTATAAGATGAGCTTCGAAAAAAAAATGAGTTTTTAAAAATAAAATTAATTGCAATATGTCAGTACCATACTGAATAGCTGTTTCCTGCTGAAATATCAATTGTTAAAATTTAAAAAGCTATGATACTCAATTTTTTGTAGTAAATTACCGCTCTAAGCCAGGGCTAAGGCAGAAATACTTAAAATACACCGCTAGCTCCAGTTCCATCCGAGTTATTCCACCCGAATATTGCAGTTTCGTGCTTTTTAGCACTCATCAGCCCGGAATAGGAATTACCTGAGCTAGAGGCGATAAACATTTAAGGCAGTCAAGAGAGCCGAACCAACTGGTAGCTAGTGTAGAGTTAGCGCACCAGATGAGTTACCGCAGCAATGGAAGCATCAAAATACGATGCTTTGCCATCAATCTTTGAGTTGAACTGTACCATTGCTGCGGTCTGGTGCGCTAACTCTACATTAGCTACCAGTTTGTTTGGCTCTCTTGGCTCCCTTAAGAGGTTTATCGCCTCCAGCTCAGGTAATTCCGGGCTGATGAGTGCTAATCAGCACGAAACTGCAGTCCTCGGATGGAATAACTGAGCTGGCGGTGTATTTTAAGTATGATATCCAATATCTGTGATATTTTAGTACAAAACATATTTGATCATTTTATATTTGCGACGCCCAATTGACGTACCATCTTCCATTAATTTTGAGAATGTTTTTAAACAAATAATCGTTTTGTCTATTATATCTTTTGCCGAGGTAATAATTTTAATCAATGTAAATGATTACATTAGGAGCGACAAAAAGCGGATGGGATGTGAGATCAAATGACAACGTTCATTCTCAAATGTATCGAAAAAGGCAAGATGAACTTATGTTTGTTGCTATTATTGTCTGTTCATACTTAAATGTATTTTCAATAAAATTCACAGAAATAAAATTGAACTTTTCTTCTGATTAATTTTAGTTTTTTTGAAGTTTTTATCTTGTCATTTACAAACTGCTAGTAATATAACATTTTAATAAGTATTTTATCAAGTGATGTTATATGTGAAATGGCTAAATTTACTTTTTTAGGCACTAAATGGATTTTTGATGATCCTGACGTGTGACGGAGAAGTATTTTATACGTCTCATACAGTCGAAACTTACTTGGGCTTTCATCAGGTAAGAACGTTTGTACTTATACTATAGTTTTAGTAGCAAATTTATAGTAACTTATGCAAATTTATGTATGCGCTAGTTTTTAAAAATAACTAAATAAATAATAAAGAAAGGCAGACACATGTTTCGGTGTTTCAAAGAACTTTTTTTTTTAATGCCAAAACATGTGATGTCAAACATTCGACAGAAGGAACCGAAAACATAAAACACGTATCAGCGTTTTTTTTTTTTTTTTGGAAATTAGTGTAACTATACGTTTTTTTTTAAATCTCAGTTACTCTTACTTTTCTTAGCACAATGGTATTTTTTTCCCCCTCAACATGAAGTGACATTTATTTTTACTTCAGATAAAGAAGAAAATATCGTTTTCGAAGAAGTACTTGCAATAAATCTCATTAGTCCCTTTTACATGCAATTTACGCTTCGCAATTTTACTTTTTGTGGTCGGTTGATATAGAAAACAAGCAGCATATTTATATACAAGTTTTGGAACTTTTCAAAGTAAATAACCAAGTAAATTAGAAAAAATATGAAGAAATAAATCAACATAAAATTAAAATTTAACGTACTGATGTGCAATTATAAAAAGACACAACGGTCTGCTCGTGCATGCTCAGTAAATAATTTAGTTTAATTTCGTTTATATGATCATCTAGTTTAGGATGAATCAAAAGTCGGATCAAAGCTACCAATAAAATCACATTTATTCCAAACAAATTCAAGGCCTTCGTTTCATGTCCCAAATAATGTTCATAAAATTATCTGTAACTCTGAACATCTTTATTCGAGATAACTCAAAGATTTTATTTCATGCCTCAAAATCATATTTACCAAAGCACTTGGGAATAAAATAAAATGTAACGATTCGGGACATGAAAGGAGTTTGGGATAAGAAATGTCTACTAATGATTCATAAGGACTCCCTCTTTTACTTTTTTTTTTTTTTTTTTTTTTTCAAACGAACTATACATATTTTTCTACCACGTAATATTTATTTTCAGCAACAAGTTGTAGCATGTGTCCCAGATTATTGTAGTTTTGTGATATGACATAAGACTAAAAATGGTGAAGTAACATTTTTACATTTTTGAAGAAATTGCAATTTTTAGCCGGATGTCTATGTTATAATTTTCTTTAAATATACAGCTGTTCTTTTTTTATCTGCTTTTATTCTCTACCCTTTCAAAAAAAAAAAAAAAAAAAAGAAAAAATCTGTTTTCAGTGATGAGACAAGAGCTAAACTTCCAGCTGAAAAATTTAAAACTTACACTAAAACCTTTCTTATATCAGTAAAAAAAAAACGCATGAAGCTAAGTAAAATTAAAAAATTAAGTAAGAAGCTTCAAACTCGACTTTTCTCAGGTTCTCATAATTGCTACGTAACAATGTTCATACACTTAACTCTTGAATTATTTTACGAGCTTATCATGCCAAAGTTTCATTATTTTTGTCATTACCCCCTCCCCCTTTTTATTTAATAACGATCGATATTTTTAGATGATTATACAACAAATTTTGGATAATAATTTAAAACTCTGGGGAAAGTTAAATTGCATAAATTTTCATTGAGGCTTACACTATTCTTTTTCCCCCTATTTTAATAAAGTTTCATTGTTTACGCTATTGGTTTTCTCTTTGAATTATTTTTACTGGTGATTACACTCGTGTTGTTTCACTTGATAAAGTTCCATTAGCCATTACACTATTCTTTTTTTCTTGCGTAGTAGTTGCATAATTTGTTTACCGGAATTTTTTAACACATTCAGCTTTATGAGAAAGCAAAGGGAGTTAGTTGAGTGAGAAATTGTGACTATTAATTAAGATAGAATAGAACATATAACATGGTGTTTTTCAGTAAATTCATTAAATTAAAAAAAAAGAATACTTCAGTTTTAAAAATGATTCCTTTTTTTTAAATTTAACTTTGATCCTTATCTGAATAAGTTTTTTTCACAACTTTAATACACTTATATGTGTGTACCTTTCGTAGTTCTGAGAAGATTCAAGCTATTTTCAACTTCGTGTCTCGCAATAATTTACCTCCTTGGTTAAGAGTGTTTGGTCATAACAGCCCTTATATGGATTTAAAATATCTATTAAAATCTTAAATCTTTTTTCCAACTAAATTTTCTTTATCAGTGCAAGGCTTTGTGTATATATATATATATATATATATATATATATATATATATATATATATATATATATATATATATATATATATATATATATATATATATATCGCTCGTTTGGAAAAAGACTGCTACAATATATTTTTAATTTTCTTTTTTTTTTTTTTTTCGCTTAACGACCTTCAAATGACGTTATCTTCTTTGGAAAATTATAACATTTTTGCCCGAATATTAACCACCGGAGAGCACAGCAAGCTTACTTTTCTCAATGCAAATTGTCTGAAAAGTTCAACTTCAAACGATTCTCCTGTAAAATTTCACTTCTTCGTATTATGACACTCTTTTTCCAAATGAGCGATACATAAAACTTTTGTTGTACTAAAACTTTTTAAACCGAAACGCAAGCGAAACTCTCGAGGATAAATGCGATTGCTAGGTTAAAATATCTATGAAAGAAACTAAAATTAGCTCTTAAATAACCCCTTAAACATGTAATGTGTAAAATAAATATGCAGAAAAAAATGTACGAAGTTGATCAGCATTTATGGAAAATGTCAAAAACTCGCTATATTGACAATAATCGGACACTTGTTTTGATTGTATAAGAAAGTTAATTTTCCCTGAATGGTGTAATGTAGACAGCCACTAAATTTTTATGCAAGAAATTTCGGCAAAGTTTTTAAAAATAAGGCATTTTTTGCTATTACTAAAAGCAATCTGAAATGCATTCCCGTTCTTTCACAAAATATTACTTCATATACATTTCAGAAAAAAAAAAAAAAAAAAAAAGTTTACTCAGAATGGAATAATTATTTCATGAAATCTCAGCACGTGAGATGCATTTATTATAGAAATATCAGAACTCCACTCATTTTTGTGCCTCTTCTATTTTTTCTCCTAGATACACGAATCGAGCAAAAGCAAAATTATTTTTCTAAGTAAAATAATTTTAACTGCTCTATATTAAAGCTGCTACAAGGTATGTGAAAAAAAATATGAATATAAAAAATCGACATCATTCCAAACGTATGATATAGCACACGGGGGGAGGGAAGAGATGGAGCTGTGCATTGCGTGCCACTGAGAGCTTTTAGGCGTTATTATGAGCTTTAAGTTGGCAGCAGGTCGAATTTTCCATCACCATGGAAACGGAAGGATTCTGATGTAAACAGACGTGAATCCAGTACTCTCATCGCTTGCTCTCGCAATGAGTAAGTCAAATATGTAGTTTTATTGCGCATGACATTAATAAACTTTTTTTTCTTTTAATTGCTTTGCTATGTAGCAATCGACGAAACAATTTAAGAACTCACATTGCAGTGGATAGCGAAATTTATTGATGTTTGTGTGTTTTTTACTCCTTTAGAATTCAAGAGTAAAAATATTCAGAAACTTTAACGAATTGTACCGTAAGACTTGAGAAAATGTAAATAAAAATTATTTAATGCATTCACCAGCTAACATGGAAGTTATGATGGGCTGAATGATAATAAAATATTCATTTTTAATTGACATCTACTGTGATTAATTTAAGCTTGAATAAACTATTTAATTAGAATGCAGTAAGGTGAATTGTTAAGAACTACGGCACAACCTTTATAAAATAAATTGATAAATAATGTATAATAAATTTTCCTGAACTGATGCCTCTGTCATTTGTTTACTTTTAAAACTAAACATATTTGAAAAAAAGTGTGTGTGTGTGTGTTGTTTTTCTTTTTTATTTTTAATAGTTGAGTCGCTGATTAAAAAAAAGCTCCCGTTTCTTATGTTAAAGTTTGACTATAATTTCTATGAAATACGCCCTAAGGGAATTTGACTTTATAGTATTTCGAGTTTTACTTGGCTAACAAAACATAACCATTTTTTTCAATTGTACAAGGTTGTAAATTTAAAAAAAAATCAATAAATAAATTAATTAACAATAATCGTAGTAAAGTAAATAACTGAAAAAAAATCAAACTAATGTTAATGAAAAGAAAGAATGAACCAAAATAAAACTGAAAACAGCTCGTATCATTTAGCTATTACAAATTCTTCAAAGCATAAAAATTGCAAAATGGAAAAGGTGAATTAATTTTATATGTAGGGAAATCAATTTTAAAAGCAACTTAGTTTGCTTCACTATTTAGCTGAATGTAATTATTCAAGAATTCCCCCCCCCCTTTGCTAAATAAGAGAGTTGACTGAAATTAGACTACATAAAAATCCCATACCCACTAACTACCGTTTTCTATGAACAATATGGCGCAGCCAGAAAGTAAATTCTGAGAAGAAATTTTAGTTACAGCTTAACTTATAGTGAAATACCGTTACAACGAATACCGATACAACGAAATGTCCGTTTTAGCGAAATAAATTATTCAGTCCCCATTTAATATAAATTAGGTTGTTTGAATTCCATTACAACGAAATTCCTTTTATAACAAACAAGATTTGTGGTCCCTTGAAGTTCGTTGTAACGGGATTTCACTGTATGTATATAAACTGCCGTATTAAGACTGGCATATGTGTTAAAACCAAGGATTCTGGGGGGGGGGGATTTCGACCCCATAGCCAGGGTTGCCAGATGTAAAAACAGTAAATACGGGACATGCTTCTAGAAGTGAAAAGGGGGGGGGGATATTTTTTGAGATTGAGTGCAATTTCTGGTTATGGTGTACTTTTAAGGAATGATAAACAACAATGTTTTTATAGCTTTCCGAAGATTCCTCTCAGTATGTTTATGGGTGAGCACAATTTTGGAGGAACTAAATCTCAGAGAATAAAGCAAGCAATACAACGATGGTCAGTGTACAACAGAGCGATGTTGGTAGGAACAGGTGCTAGCTAGTTTTTTACTTGTGTTTGCTATAAGAGAAACAGTGCAATCGAAAAATTTTCTAGTTAAATGTGACTACTTCATCAAAAATAGTGATGGAAGGAATCATGGAGCAAAATTTATTTTTTAATTCCACACCAGCCAATGTGGAAATCTGAATGAGTAAGCCTCATGGTCTGCCGCCAAAAGAAAAACATACGAACCAAATAAAAACGATAACAATATTTGCATTTGCTGCCAAATTATTTTCTTTTTGCTCTTTTTTTTTCACATGTTTTGTTGTTTTTTCCCTTTAAAATAATATCTCGTTTTGTAAAATAGTGTTATTAGCCGGAATACGGGACTTTAGAGCCGTCCCGTATGGAAGGTCTCCGGGACGCGGGACAACTTTTCAAAATACGGGACTGTCCCTTGAAATCCGGAACGTCTGGCAACCCTGCCCATAGCTTCCTCACTGGCTGTGCCTCATTACATATCAAGGCCGAGGCCGAAGGGGCTTGCGCCCCTCGTGAAATAAATTTAACATTACTCATTGTGAATAAGGATTTTGATAATTTCGCTCTTAAATTTGGAAATTCCTCACAATATTCGGCTTGGGTTCCTACCGAAATATTTCATCGGACTTTGTTGGATTAATTTAACGACAGGTCAAAGAACATTTTTTTACTACTACGTTAATTTTTTTTTATATATTTAAGCTGCGGCAAATGATAAATAGTTTTAATGCTTATGTGACCCGGGGAAAAATGCTGATTTAGATCGTATTTAATGGTAAAAATACGCCTATGCGATAGAAAAAAAGCTAAGGAATGATTACGTATCAATAAAACTGCGATCTGATTTTTTAAAAAAAAGGTCCTATAAAAAGCAAAACCATTAGAAAACTAAAATTCCAAGACAATCATTTAGAAGCATATAAATAACAAATTAAACTGAAGATAAAAGCTAATGTTTTTAAAATATGTAGTGTGAGTGTGCTTGAAAGATGTTATTTTGAGTATCCAAGATGGTGATCCTAGAATATCAATTGCAAATTTGGTGTTGAAAATGCAAGACAAACCTGATCATTACTGGTTGGGTGCCCATAGCTAGTCATTTACCCTGCATTACATTTTTCTTTAACATTTCTTATTTAAACTTTCTGAATATGTAAAGTTCTCTACATAAAAATTTCTACATGGTGACAAGAAATAAACTTAGACACACATAATACATTATAATTTTAATGCTAATGAAAATACTATGACAAACTTCAAAATAAATACGAATACATTATTTCGTATAATATATTAACAAATTTTCAAAGTTGGCTACCTTTAGCCTTAATACAGGGCTTTAAACGTGTCACAAAATTTTCGGCTATGAGCCGCCACTCACTTACTGATATTTTACCCCATTTTTTGCATAAGGATTTCTTTAGGGATGCCAAAGTTTTATGAGATTTAGCACTCGCCCTTATCTCCAAGACCTTCTTGCATTCTTGAACGGAGTCAAAGACCCCAATCTGTAACGGTTTGGGGTGGGATATGTGTTAGTCGGAAAACATCACTTGTTTTTTTGGATCAAGGGATAAAGATTAATCAAGAAACATATCGCAAGCTCATTTTGGAAGATGATGTCTTAGCATGATCGCAAAAGTTCTTTCTTTTTTCTCAAAAACGCAAAAGATGGATCTTCCAACAGAATTCCGTACCTGCACACAGAGCTAAAGGCTCTCAAAATTGGTGCGAGGCACTTTTTCCATACTTCATTGGAGTTTAAGAATGGCCACCGTATCCTTAGATTTGAACCCATTGGATTATTCTGTTCGGTCCACCTTGAAGACAAGGGTGTGTTCAAAACCTCATAAAACTTTGGCATCCCTAAAGAAATCCTTATGGGATAAAATATCAGTAAGTGAGCTGCGCTCCATAGCCGAAAATTTTGTGACACGTTTGAAGCTCTGTATTAAGGTTAAAGGTAGCCACTATGAAAATTTGCAAATATATTAGAGGCAATAATGTATTCCCATTAACATTGAAGTTTGGTCGTAATATTTTCATTAGTGTTAAAATTTTAATGTATTATGAGTGTCAAAGTTATTTCTTGTCACTTTGTATAAAAAAAAGTGAAAGCGTGAAACAGGAAAAAAAAAAAAAAAAAAAAAAAAAAAAACAGTATTTGATCTTGAATAAGTTCAGTAGTTTTCTTTCTTTTATACATATTTATCAGGAGAGTCCTTGCTTTGTTCTCGTTTTTCAACGTTATGTTTGGTTCCTAGAAGTATAAGAAGTCTTCCTAGAAGTATAACAAGACATGTTATACTGCTAAGAATCATTAAACTAACAATACCGAACTAAATTGGACTGAAATGATGAGTCTCGGACTTCATTTCTTCCCCTTTTAGCTATCCTTAGATGCAACTAAATACTGTTAGGACTGGAAAACAATTAACAAAGGAAGGGCACTATATGGATGGCAGTACAATGTTTTACGTTTTTTGCCAGCATTATTTAAGAGTGAATGTGAGACAAAGAAGTATGGGAGGAGGGGGAGGGATGGGGTATCCCCCATTATTTCAGTCCAATTTAGTTCAGCGTACGGACTTGTTAGTTGAATGAAAGAAAAGAAAAGAAAGAAAAAAAAAAACAAAACAATCTTCATGATCAACATTACATCATCATTTTAACATCCCTGGATTTTAGGTGAGCAATTATTGTTTTTTGTCTCTTTTTTGTGTCATGCTTTAAATTAGTTTTAGTCAAAAGTTTTTAAATAAAGTTTCTGAAAGATTTTAACTTAAGTAGGGCCCATGACGTTCAAACGTTTTCACATGGGTATCGCAACGTTAACAACCATTTTGCAGCGTTTATAGGAAACAAAGTGTGCTAGCTGGGAAGACGTTTTTTTTCTTCTTTTTTTTTTGGGGGGGGGGGGGGGGGGAAGATTTTAACGCATTTTTTTTTCGAAAGCGGATTTTTCTGCAGCTTTTCTTTTGTTGAACCATTGCTTTCATCAATATGAATAGTTATTAAAAATGAACGTATTTCTAAAGTGTTTGGTGATCATTTTATTTTAAACTAATAAAAAAAATTATTATTTCTGCAAATGAAAAAAAAATAATAGGAATAAATTTTCAAATTAAAACTGTTTATTAAAACATTAAGTTGTGTGTTAAGGTGAGCGTCATATGCCTTGTTTAATAAACATCAATTGATCAATAAAAATCTTACTGTTTTATGTAGCAAAATATTTATAGTTTATATTGAAATGCAATTTTGTTTTAGTTCAAAATCCATATTTGGCAGCTTTTCAGAGAAGTAGAGGTTAAGAAATAAATTTATACCTTCATGTAAAAAAAAATAAATAAATAAAATTTATGTTAAAACGTTAAAAAAGTAAAATTAGCGCAAATAAATACATAAATAAATATATAAAAAAATGTAGTCACGTATTTCGGGATTACAAGGATTACTGTTTATGCAAATGAAATGAGCTGACGGATTTAAAGACATCCGACAATCTCTCTTTTGTTGGTCCTATGTTTTTATTTACATTTTGAATAAATAAATGAACTGTTTGAGTCTGCTAAAGCAAGCAAAATGTATGTCACTATTCATTATTTTATATTCGCATGCTACAAAACATTCGGCTCAATAAAACAATTGCACCAATAAAAAATTTTGGAAAAAAATAGAACCGACAGTTAAGTTATGGCTGTGAATGATTTTATCTATCGTTTTTGCGTCAACTTCAAAAATTACGTTTAAAAGTATTATCGTTGGTGTTTAAAGGATAAAATTATTTTTCACTTTTTAGAGCAATTTTGAAGTCGGTTCTATTTTTTTCCAAAAATTTTTTATTTCATTCTTTTTAGTGTAAATGTATTTCAGAAATATTAAGAAGTTACTATCCATAGCGAAACTTCACCTTATTTTTTCATAAAAATGCTCCATACTTAAAATAAGCGATTGACACTAAAAATTTATCTTTGTCCCTGGAATTCATTTGTGTGTTAATTTAATTACAACACTTTTAATATTGCGTTTTCCCTAACTAATTTAAATTTCACAGCATACAAATTGCTTTTTATGCAAACCTGTATCTCCTTACTTAGCTCAGATCATCTGTTATTGGCATAGATTATAACAATAAAAATACTTCTATATATAGTTGAGGCAAAACTAACCTAGTAGCATTGTGAAGGCTAAGCAGATCCTAATCATTGCGTTACCTCGCTTCCAGGTTAGGTTTACCCCCACGATAGAGTAATGACACTGAAAATACTTAATGCTTGCTTCAGAGAAGCCTTCATTCAAAATTATCACTACAATTACTATTAATGTTACAGTTGTATGGCACCAAACTTTTCTAACAATGGGTTTTATATTTAATCATTTAATAGGGAAATTGCATGAAATTTACTGTTTTTTGAGCATAACTGTTTTTCTAAAGAACAAATATGGCCAAACAAAGTAATGTTACCTAAGTTGAGCCATCCTCTATCCATTAAAAAAAGAATCATCAAAATTGGTCCACTAGGTGAAACGCTGTGAGTGGACAAAAAAAAAAAAAAAAAAAAAAAACATACATACGGTATGAACTGATAACCCGCCTCCTTTTTGAAGTCGGTTAAAAATAAATTTTTATTTCTTGAATATTTTTGAATGCTGATCCAATCCGAATGTGTCAGCAATCCGAATATGTATTCTTTTTAACCTTGAGTACAAACATTGTTACTTATAGTCAATTTTCTTGAATCAAAATATAGTTAATATACAATTTATAATTTTTTGGATGAAATACTTCAATTTAAAACCTAAATCCAATTTTCTACATAAAAATTGATTTGTACTTGTTGCGGGCGTGATTGTCCGCAACAACACGTACAAATCATCAAGTCCATAATTTTTTTTGGAAAGTTAATACAGTTTATATGAATAGTTTTATACACACGTAAAACATTTGCTTTTTATCTCAGTTTGTTAGTTTTTGTATTTTTTTTTTTTTTCATTTTTTACACCAGACTTTATTTTTTCACTTAAACAACACGAGAAAAAGAGGAAAATACACGATGTATTTTCTTAAGATAATGAATTTATGAATATGGACTTCACTAAATATTTTTGTCATTATGCTATGTCATTCTTTATTGTCATAAATCAGTGTGAAACAAATCTCTTTCCCTTGATTTACATTTTCATCACTCTAAACTAGTCTTTCAGGATATTTAGTGCAGAAAGAAAAAAATGTCAAATTAAAAAATAAATAAATAAATAATTTCAGTGATGAAATGAAACGTAATTTAAGGTGAGGCAATGATCCTACTTGTGGCTAGATTAGTTCATAAAAATTTTCGTAAAACTTCGTTCATTTCTGAATGAAATAATCACGTTTTATTGATTCCTGAAAAGTTGCATTAGTTGGACTTATGCCCTTTCTGAAATAATCGAATCAAGTACTACTTTTAGTCACTGAAATTGATAGAATGAGCAAAAAAAAAAGCATGGAGTGAGGAAAAACTTTCATTTTCAAAACGTTTAATTTTTTATTTTTTAAAAATGTCCGAGATTTTAGAAATAAGGCGTGGTCTTTATGACGTCACTAGTGATGAACTTTGGTGCGCTTCTCCACTGGCACGCCGAATGCTTACGCTTACTGTCTACCGCGTTTCCAGATTGTGATAAGTAAGAAGCGAATTAAGTATTGTGCTCTTCGCTTGCTATCAACCATATCGTTGCCAGTACATGTGAGTACAGAAGCGAGTTAAATATTGCGCTCTGCGCTAATAGCATTTCATCACTTGTGATGTCATGTGCAGAAGCGTAAAAAATGAAATTGAATCTGCGCACCAATTAAAATAATTGCTAAAAAATACTAAGCTTTGTCAAAGTATTTAAAAAAAATAGTAAAATCCTATGTTTTTAAGCATTCTCTTTTAGAAAAAAATACTTTCAAATTTCGGAAACAACCCAATTAAACAGTAATCAGTATTGTACTGTTGAAATCATGCGGCTGCTCCTGCAAGACAGCTCACGAAAACACATTTTTTTTTCAAATGGGTTTTTTCCAAAACTTTGTTAAGGACGCCGATTTCAGTTTCTCTTCGGGCACATAAAAGTTATTCGGCGACACTGATTTCGAATAAATGTCTTCCAACGAAATAACAAAAACACAGAAAGAATTCCTTAAAAAAACAAAGAAACACTTTACATAACAATTCTAAAGAATAAGGCTATAGTGAAACTCTTTCTCAGAAGCTATTATTTCCAGAAGCAACGTTCCCATTAGTTGCAAAATAAACATCCTTTAGAATTTTGTCAACTGAAAAGGAACCCAGTGATACCATTTATAAGTTGGATAGTTTGTCTAAACAACTTGGTAATTGCAGGGTTCACTAGAGGTAAGTATAGCCAGTTCGAATTATATGAGAAAAGGAGAAGTGAAAATAAGCTTTTTTTCAGGGTTTATTTATTGGACGGTTGAATGTCTAAACAAAAACACACTGAGGGAAAGTATTCCCACACATGAGATTTCTTTTCTCACGATGCGTAGTACCTAAGTTTTCTCTCCCCCCCCCCCGGTTTTTTCCCACGAAACTTTCAAATAAAAAGAAAAAAACAGTTAAAGTTAAAAACAGATCAGTTGCAAAAAAGAAAAAAAAAAAAAAAAGAAAGAAAGAAAGAAAAACGTCATCGTTAACAGTTTCTTGGAAAAACTTGAAATGTTATCCAGTGTTTGCTCGCGCTTATTATTATTTTTTTTTGTTTTAAATATTTTCTCCGGGAAAGAATTGTATTAAGAATATATTCAATTTAGTTTTATCGCTTTTTTATGTTTGAGTTTTGCCCGCAGATGCCCATACCAAACTTTTTTAAGCCCTTCAAAAACGACTTGAAGTAAACGAAAACTTTTTTATTTCCGCATTTATTTTTAATACATTACGTTTAATGCTTTGTGCAATAAAAACTCTGCCTGAAAAGTTTGCCGGACCAAATCTGAATACACGAGACGACTATTTTTGGGAAAGTAGAGTAATGACGCTGAGTAGGCAATCCCGAGCACCCAAATATCTGTGAATAGAATTAAAACTCGCTATTGACAACTGCATAAAGTAACATAATTGGGGATATAATCATTGTCGGAGAGAAAGGTGTTTTCGTGTCCTTAGGTTGTCCATAGGTTTATTTTGCAGTTGTTTTTAAAAGAATTCCACAACATCTAAATTGCAGATAAAAAACTCTTTACTTTCAAATATTAATTCATACACTAGGGAGCACGCCCCCTGCTCGCTTCGCTCGCGAACTACAGCGTCCGCCAACTACGGCGGCTGCCTCTCGACCTACGATGGTTCGATCACCAATTCCCTTTCGGAGGGTTCATCGGCTCCACACCGCCTTCGACGGTGTGAATCGGGTGCTTCGCCCCCTCCTCGCTGCTTGCGGTGTAACCCCGTATTTGGCGGTGGTTCAAGGGGGCTCTGCCCCTTGCCGCCTGTCACTTGGTGACATTTAGCCAAATTTGGCGACCTAATCGGATAAATGTCGCCAAATTTGACGCCACCGGTATGTCGTTTAAAGGTTTTAATGGTAAAGTTTTCCATTTAGATCTCCGACTCTTTAAGGTTTAGAGGCGCGAGACAGGATGTAATGGCTTTCTCCGGATATCCTGTATCCAATGGTACCTGTATTGACCAGGAAAACGTTGACAGACTGGAGGAGATAAGGTTAAAGTCACACAGAAACGCACACCCGGGTAGACAGACGAGCCAATGTTTTAACTATATAGATTACGTCTATTAAATAATACTTTTAGCTTTACGTTCAAGCATGTATTTATTTCCGTAGTGCTTTGTTACGCAATTAGAAAGCATTCCAACATCGCGATCCATAGTAATAGCGCTCACGTATTGAATGTATGTCATCAGCTCAGGAAATGAAACATTGACGAGTCTCAATTGCGAGTTGATGATGATGTCGATTCAGATGATTTGCTCCCAGTCCAATAGGATAGATAAACAGAAACTTTCTGCTTTTGCGGAGAATTCGGGACATAACATAACGTGATTTTGCTAGTACTCTGTGTGGTTACAATAAGTGGAAAGTGGTCGCATACAGAAACACAGCCAAAACAATTTTCTAGAAGAGATTTCTAAATCAGAAATCATTGCTTTCTTTCTGATTCACATCTAAGACACAATTTAGTATTCAATACATTTAATCAAACGTTTCTACGTCCTATAAATTATTCATTCATATCACTTTTTTGCACAATATACATTGATTCATTAAATTCATTTTTTTTTTTTTTCATTTTTATTACCTTCATCTTAAATCCATTTTGCGAGTTTTTTTTTTTTTTTTTTTTTTTTTTTTTTTTTCCGGGATGATTTAAATCCTTCTCTTGAGATACATGTACATAAAAGCTTGTCCATTTGATCGTCCTTCCAAAATCGCTATATAGAAGTTCTAAATCCGAGAAAAAAATATTATAAGCCTTAAGGAGACACATTTATTTTACTTTATTAGTTATTTAAAACTTTCTCAAACTACATGTATACATGTACTTCGAGAGAGTTTTAAATAGCTGACTAAGAAAAAAAAAAGTGTCTCCTTATGGCTTATTACATTTTTCTCTTAGATTTAGATACATAGTGATTTTGTAGATAAAAATCAAGATCATAGGTCATAGTCAATATGGCCACTTCGTCAAATGCATGCTTATAACGGTTTCGATCTCTCGATGAGAATTTGGACCACAGAAAATCCGGTGTGGTAGGCACCCTCTCCTTAGGTTCCCCAAAAATGATTTGTGCAGTCCTGAAAGTGCTGGGTGTACCCTTTTAGCCGTCAGTACGGGCTGCTCATCGCCAATATTTCTTGCATGTTTTGTTTAAGAATATGAAAGTTGTTTGCGATTGCTTCCCGATTAGTAAGCTATTTTCTTAAAAGTTATTTTGTTCGGAACACTTAGAGCACTTTTATTTTATCCTTTATTTGTAGGGGAAAAACGAATGTGTTGGGGTTTTGGGAGTTGCTTTAACTCAGGGTTGTAATCCGTGGCTACGCCACAGTCTATGATTAAAAATACAAGGAAATCGTCTTTATAATTAACTTATTTAACACACATATTAGTTAATACATATTAAAAACGCAGTAGAATCTCGTTTATCCGGATCAAATTGTAGAGTTACAAAAAAAAAAAAAAAAAAAACTTAAATTCATATAGATAATTTTAAAATATGATAACTTAAAACGTAACTATAAGCACAACCAGGGCCTGATTATCGCACAGACCAACTAGACCTGGGCCAGGGGCCCCAAATTACTAGAAGAATTACGCATAGCATTACAACTATACAAAAAATACGTGTATTTTGTAAATGGTAATAAAATAATGACTTGTCAATTGGAAATCAACTTCTTTAAAGGAGAATTTTTATTCATTTTGCCAATAGCAAATTTACCATGCCACAGTTATGAGGGGCCTTAAAGGGGATTCATAATGCACATGATGAATTATTTACATAGTTCTGTAATAGACACAAATGACCCCAAAACGCATTCTGACCTGCTATAAATCAACTTCTGGATTCCAGAGTTTTCAGGGGGCCTCTAAAATATTGTGGGCCAAGGCCTCCCTTTGAGTTACTCGGGCCGTGAGCACGACGAATATCCGCTTTTTATTTTGATTAAATGTTCAGCTTCTGTATAGTTTGTTCGTACAATCGTACAATGAATTAATTATGCTGTAAATCCCTCTGCGGCTGAACTAAAATAATAAAGCTTTAGATTGGCCGTGCTTCATTCAAACTATCCGGATTTTCGATTATTTGGATTGCTTTTGGTCTTCGTTCCCGTTAGTCCGGATAAACGAAGTTGTACAAGAATATTTTTCAAATCTGCAAAAGCTTGAATACAAGAGTTAATAATTAAACAAATTTTTCTTTTTTGCAATAAAATGATTTCTATAGCGGTCTTTGAAATGTAAACTTCATTCATTTGTGTTTCTTTCTTTCATTTTTTTTTGTTTGTTTTTGGTAAAAAGAAAGGTCGGAACAATGAAAAAGTGATGATTTGTTGTTTACACTCATCCTCTTATCAAAGAGAGAGCAGAACATCAGACATCTTTTCGAGGTTTAGTGCTGCCATCTGTTGTCGATGCGTGAAACCTTATGGAACTTTTTCTGGTGAAATGCATTTCAAGAAATAATCGTTGAAGGATGTATTTTATTTCAGAGTACTTTACTCAGAGACTTTAACTCAAAAACAAATTCTGGCATTTATTGTTTCAAAAAGCTTTTCAGTCACTAGTTCAAATAAAAAAGAAACAGGTTTCAAAACGTAGCAAAAATGACTCCATTGATTTTGGAACCTTTTTAAAAGACGTCGTTAAAAATAAATAATAAATAAAGCACCAGGATGTCATATCACAAAAAAATAAATTGTTGATTTATTTTTTTTTGAAACAAAAATGATTTAGCTAAAAGGAGGCGAGTGAGTGCATGATTATTAAGACATTGTCTCAGAAATACTTTTTAATTTCCATGGATTTAAATAGCTTTATAATAAACTTTTAGTTGCACATATGCGATAAAAGAAAAGTCGAATAGGTAGAATCTTATGAAATGAAGTTACGTAAGTAAAATAGACACTCGTTTGGGGTGTCTCATGCATACAATAGACATCCTAGGGAATTCAAAAACACTCATGATTCCTCGAACTAGTCATTAGTCCTAAACATGAAGATAAAAATGCTATGGAGATAAAACCCCACTGTATTTTTTTTTAGGTTTTCCCCTTTTTAAAAACGTGCAAGATTTCGCGAATTATTAAATGTTCAATCGTTATTGGTTTTTATCTGCATTTTGTGTGAAATTTAAATATGAAATCTTTCTTTTGTGATTCTGCAATAAAGTAAAATACCCCCCCCCCCTTTTTTTTTTCCCAAAGCGACGATTCAAAGCGATATCATTCTTTTTGCATTTGAAATCTGATCAACAACCTAAGAATTAAAAATGTCAAAATTTAAAATTCCTTGAAAAGTTATTAGCCAATATTTTATAATTACAGTAAACTCCCGATTATCCACAGAATACGGTGACACGGTAATCGCGGATAAGCAAAACCGCGGATGACCCGAATAATAGGTAAAAACGGTACTGGTATATACAGTGGCTAAAAAATATGAATAAAAATCACATCCATTTTAAAAAAAAGGTAAAAAACAATAACATTGATTGCAAAAAATATATGTAAAAGCTAAAAACAAACAATAACATCTATAGTAACTATAAATAGACTATAAGTCATCACCTTTAAAGGAAGAAAAATGTGAAAAGATCCGCAGATAATCCAACCGAGTTTACGGTACCTCTATTTTGTAAAGAGATTTTATTCCCCTTGGTAACGTGTTATTCTACTTTAGTGTGCATTTCTTGCCTACGTTAATTTTTTTTTCTGGTTTAAAATTTAGTTATGCCATACAATTTCCTATATTTTTTAATTTTTCAATTACAGAGTGATATCTGCCACCAAAGTGTCTACGAGCTAGTTCATTCCGAAGATCGGGAAGAATTGCAGCGGCATTTAATGTGGAATTCCCACTTACCTGCAGAAAGGACGGACTTAAATCTGCAGCAAGCTCTATCGCCAGGTAAATTTGCAATTTGGAAGACTGCAACGATGCCTATAACAAGCCTTGCTCCAATCGAGCTCTGAAAAAATTGTGATATTTTACTATATTTAGATCTCATTATATTTTATTATATAATGATGAATGTACGATACATTACTATGGAAGCAGAGAGGGAACAGCACAGGCAAAATATCACACTACAGCAGCGAAAGTGACACAGCTCAAAATTTTAGACAAACGTTTTGAAATCTAAATTTAATGCTTTTTCTTGTCACATAACTGACACTAAGTTTGCTTACATAATTGATGCGTGGTGACATAAAAGCAATAGAATCAATAGTGACACACTATTGAAATTTCATAACTTAGAAGAAAATTTTTCGAAACTTATGTATGCATTATTAATTTAGACAAAAAAAGATCACTTTTTTTTTTTTTTTTTTTTTTTTTTTTTTTGCGCGTATTGCAACATTTGAGACTTGATTTTTAAAAATTGCTATTGTGCAAAATCTTGATTTTTCTCCAATTCTGTTTTTTTTTTTGGTTGTGTCACTTTTGCAGGCAGGGCTTCAATATGTAAATGATAAGTAATTATTTATTTAGTACGACTAAAATAGTTATTTCAGCTCAATACAAGAAACTTAATTTTTAATGATTGAAAAAATGACAATCAATGTGTGTAGTTTTGATTGCTAGTGAATTGTTTTGGAATAGTAACTGTATAGGATAATCAGAATCAAGCCGTATTATTTAGTTTTCATGGAACCAACAATAGTTTTTCCGCATTCCTTGAACATAAAAAATAATTACAATAAATGTTGTTTGAAGGACAAGGATAAGAATCTGTTGAGATAGCTAATTTAAGCTAAGGTTTCATGGTGCAGAAGGCTTTTATTTTCTTGATAATTGATCTCGTAGTGTAATAAAAACTAACGATCCGTCATGAGCAGCCTTCGGTTTTTGATAATTTATTTATATTTAAAAAATATATCTGTTATAGGTGGGGATGTTTGCATTTCTGTATTTTTTTAAATTCAAAAAAAAAAAAAAAACAACAACTTTAAATCAAAGAAATCTTCGAAGACTATTCCTTTTTCGAAATCCTGCGTTTTATGACAATTAATTATATCTGTATATGAATGAACTAAAAACACATTCACACACATATTTGTTTACCCAGTTATTTGCTGAAATGTTTTTAATATGTAACACATTTTCTTTCAGAAAACTCACACCTACTAGAAAGAAATTTCACGGTTCGGTTTCGATGCCTTCTTGACAATACATCTGGTTTTTTGGTGAGTAATCTTGCTAAAATTCAGAGCGTATATCAGGACTCTTCCATCGTAGCCTTATTTATCATTTCTATACAGTACAGTAGGCTGAAACTCCGATAAATATTATGGTGGACAACACAAAACTGCACAAGGTGCACGTTGATAAATAATACAAAGAATAGAGGTCTGTTTTCTTTTTTATTTGAGAATTTCGTAAACCAAGTTAACAGTTGAATGAATTATCAACGTTTTAATGCACAAAAGTTGCATGCAGACACATGTTTCAGGGTTACAAGGAACCTCTTTTCCAATGCAAAGAAGTGATGATATTTTTGGATGAGCTTTGGGATAAAAAGTCATCCCTTTTCTCGGATGACTTTTCATCCAAAAGCTCACTCTTTGCATTGAAAAAGGGGTTCCTTGTAGCCCCGAATCACGTTTCTGCAGTAACTCGCAATTTTTGTGCATTATAACGTTGGTAATTCATCCATTTAATTTTCAAGCACCAAGGTATTTATTCTTTAAGAAGTAAACAGTAATAAATACATGATTAATAAGGACAGTTTACTGACAATTTTTCATGCACGAAAGAATCAGCAGTTTTCAAAAAAAAAAAATGCTAAAGAGACATTTAGGCCTTCCTTTTTCTGATTACCTAAGAGCTACTTCCTAAACATTCATCTGTAGTCAAAGATTCGCAGGTACAGTAAATCCTTATTAATCCGAACCCTATTAAATCTAACTTCGCTTAATCCGAACAGCCATTTATGTGTACATACTGATGTTTTTTGGAAGCCTAGTACATACTTGGTATGTACGGACTAAGCTTAATTTTTCCAAAAGTATTTTTATATTTCATTCTCTTGAGTTCAAAATACATTTTTTTCTGCGTACAGTAGTTTATGTGCCTTGACTCAAGTTATAAGTTTTATTTTGTTTAATCTGTGCTTCCATGAACTTGAACGACATGGATCCCTTACTAGTCCGGATTAAAGAGGTTCTACTATAGTTTTAAACTTTTCTGAGAAGACAGAATCTACTAATTTGAACTTGAACATCATTCTGGAGTGAGAGTTAAGGGGTGGTCTTATAAATGAGAAGGAACCAATGAAAACCACATTAGTCCAGTTTCAACGAAAATTGAGTTATCAGCTGATTCAAGTATTCCACAATGGCTCCTTCAACACTGTTAGTTTCACTCAATGAAAATCATGTTACATTCAAATTTTATCTTAAAACTTAAGAGTCCTAAATCAAACAGGAATATGTCTCAGTTTTTTTCAATCAAAACACAACATGTTCATTCAGTCAATAGGAGGTCCCCATTTTGATCACGAGACTTTGAGTTGATCTACACTGTCAAGCTTTTTACTACTTGCTGTTGAGGTTATGCTGGCCGTCTGTGAATGTTTTTAATTCGTTCAAAAACAAGTATGTCCATTACGATTTTAATCAAAGAAAAATACGTCCATTGAATCCAATCGAATGAAGACTTATCCGTGTCGTATTTTCAAGATTTAATTACCGGTTTTTTTTTTCTTCCAAAAAGCTTTCTCTTAAGAATATTAATGGGACTGAATCAATCTACACAAATATATAAATACATTTTCCGTAAAAGGTTATTTAGAAACACGTTTTTCGTGAATTCACAAAAATTGTTTAGAATCGACATGTAAGGTTTTGATTAGTGGTTTGATGTTGTGTGGTTTTGATAGCCTTCTCAATTTTTCCTTTTTGCTTTTCATAGGGCTTAAAATATCCAGATTAACTCAAATTGATTAGAAATGAAAAATTTATGAATTTATATTATGCTTAAAGCAATAAATAGGGCCATTCCACGAAAAAGTCAACCGCTTGCCCCGCACATGGCGGTTCATATATTTCATTAAAAAGTAATGAATTAAAAGGGTAATGAGGGAACTTTTGGTCTTAAGACATCACACATAAGTTTCATTTGTTAAGCATAAAACTTTTGTTCATTAATATTTTGAAGTATTAATTTTAATGACATATATGAGGCGTCACCTGCAGGACAAAATGACCGTTTTCCGTGGAATGGCTCAGCTGGTTTAAAAAGAAAAAAAAAGAAGGAAAAAAAACAGAATGCTCATAACATGATACTTTTGCTATTGTTTCAGAGATTGGACATTCGAGGCCGTATAAAAATATTGCATGGGCAAAATCAGAAAACAGAAGAGCCCCCATTAGCGTTGTTTGCAGTGTGTACCCCATTCGGGCCTCCGTCGTTGCTGGAAATGCCACAAAAAGACTCCATGTTCAAAAGCAAACACAAACTTGATTTGTCTCTAGTCTCTATGGATGCGAGGTACGAAATAAAAATTAATCTAATAAAATCTTTACTGGTTGAAATAATAAAGTTTCCCAATGACCTCTTTCCAGAAGTATTTGCCTTTCTCGTGCTCTGCATAAAATTCTTGCGTAACACTTTTTAAATGAAATTCTGTTACTTTTCTACGAAGTATAGTTTAAATTTTAGTCAGATTTTGTGTTAAATAACTGTTTACTATACAAACTTAAAAATCGGGATTATATTATTGAAAAGAATTATATTCAAAAGTAAACGAGTCAATTAACCAACATTTTGACGCACAAAAATTGCAAATTACTGCAGACACGTGTTTTGGTGTTACAGGTAACACCTTTTTAAATGCAAAGAACTGTGATCTTTTGGATGAAAAGTCATCCTAGGAAAGCAACACAATGGAACAGGAGACACTATAAATACCAAAAAATGGAAATTAACAAAACAAATGAGACAAAATGACACTTTTAGCCGAAATTACAGTGTTGCTTTCCTTGGATGACTTTTCGTTCAAAAGCTCGCACTTCTTTGCATTGAAAAAGGTGTTCCTTGTAACACCAAAACACGTGTCTGCAGTAATTTGCAATTTTTGTGCATCAAAAAGTTGGTTAATTGATTCATTTAATATTCAAGCACAAAGGTATTGATTTGTTATTCGTTATTTTCAAACATGTTTACTTTCAAAATACGACAGTACACTAGATAAAAATTAACTTGGGCTTTGGATGGTCAATGGCGTTTTGATCGAGTTAGTGTGGTCCTGTCTCCAAGGCTGTTAACATCCTATTAATTATTTATTTTTCAAATTTCAGAGTTTAGATTAAACGCGTGAAGAAAAAGAGAATGAAGAAATATTGAGCACACTCTTAAAACGATTAAGAATTCCTCACGCAGTATATATTAATCAGCGAATTGGCGAATTCTCAAATATTAATTTATGAAGCATATGAAATTATAAATGAATAAATAATTAAATATAAATTTCGCGAAGCAAAAAAATATATATATATTGACAAAAATATTGGGAAAAAATTACCCTCATAATGTCAGATATGGTCGTTGGGAAAATTACTATTTCAACAAGTATTTGAACAAAAAAGAAAAACTGTTATTTTTGGAAAATATATAAGCTAAACTCTACACTTTCATCTGCAGGGGTAAGCAACTTTTAGGCTATGCTGATTCTGAGATAACGAACAAAGGAGGTTATGACCTAGTCCACTATGATGATCTAGCTTATGTTGCTAGCGCTCATCAAGAATGTAAGTAATTTACTTGAGTTTTTTTAAATAAAATATCTAATATAGATTTTACGTAAATAGTATATAGTGATTAAAGAACTTTCATTCTTGCGTTACTTGGTGTCAAAAGTATCTGCACCATTGACATCCGCGTCGTAATGTGGCACAAGAAAAACTGGAGGCCATATCTGGGGCATCCATTTACGCACTTGGTCTGCAAATAAGGCACCAAATACAGCTCCAATAGAAAGGGGGAAAAAAAGGTTATCACTTTTATTGCCGAGGATGTTGTAGTTTTGTAGCTCAAATTCAAGTAAAACAGATGAAAAAAAAATTGAAGACGATAACAACAAATCTGAAGAATTTCAAACTGAACCACTCCCAACTGATTCAATAACTTTTAATGTGCAGAAAAACTTCAAAATGTTTTCGAAGCGACAGGTGCAAATGACGATGCTTACTGGGCATGAGTACTTCTCAAAAAGCAATATCAAAAGAAAGAGACAATAAGACAACAATACTATTTTCACGAATCCATTTTTTTTTACGAGCGCTCGGATATAACGAGCAAATATCGGGGTCTCTTCACGTTCGTTATAACCGAATTTGGCTGTAGTAACTTTAGAAAATGCTTATATAATTGGATTTTTTAGTTACTTATTTTGTTTCAGAACAACATTTTAAAAAATGTAGTTGCAAAACTGATCGGACAATTCAATGGCTCAATGTGTGCAAATCTTTGTCAGAAAATGTGATGTCACTCACTGTATGAATCTCTAAAGCATGTGTAATTAAATTCTCATTCAAATAGCACAGTTCAAGGATAAGTAGCCAAGATCAAGGATTTTATTAATTAATTGATTAATTAGTTATTTTTTAAGTATTATAATAATTTTTATTGTTATCTAGAAATTCTGTAGCAATTCCATTTACTTGAGGTTTTTTTTTTTTTTTCAAATTATTAGCTGTATTTGCTTTCAAAATATAGTAAACTTCTGATTATCTTGCGGAATAGGGTGGCATGGTAAACGCGGAAATGCGAAAACCGCGGATAATCCGATTAATAGGTAAAAAACGATACTACTGTATACAATAGCAAAACGATATGAATAACACTCACATGTACGTTTAAATTATAGCTGAAAACATCGCTACATTCCATTTACTAACATTGAATGCAAAAAATATCCCCCCTCCCCTCTATATGCAAAAGCTAAAAACAAACAATAGCACAATCATCAGTTAAAAAAAATTAATGACCGTTAAAAAAATAGTGAAAAGAGCCGCGGATGATTCGAACAACGGTTGAAACGACTGCCGATTATCGGGAGTATGCTTGTTATTCCGTTTTGTCGAGGACAGGTGGCCGTCACCCTTTTTATGCGCCAATAACTTTATCGGGTATTTTGAACTTATAGTGTTAGAGAACTCATTAAAAAAAACTAAAAGAAAAAGGGCAGTCAGAACATGATAGGACGATATTAGTAAGCATTATTTTTAAAGAAACAATCAATAAGCTAAGTCAGTTTCTTCACTTAAGTCAATTATTTCGGAATTGATCGTGGATTCTAACAAGCAGCATGTTCAACATACAGGTGACAGAAAAGTCAACTTAATCAGGAATAACAAATTGCTTAAGTAAAAACGTTTAAAAATTATTGATAGATGATTTTCCCTCTTAATAAGTAATACCTTTCAATTACATGGTCTACTGGAATTAGAATGACAGTAGTAGACATTTTGCAATTATAGGATTCATTTCAAATTACCAACATAAAAAAAAAAAAAAAATGTATGGGCGCTTCTTTAGAGCTCTAAATGCAGTCCTAGTTTTAAAAAGATTTATTACCTGAGTGCAATAAAAAAAATCAAAGTTTGAATACAAATTTTTCCGAAGAATTATTTCGCATAAAAATGCAATATCAATTTGGAATGTTTGAGTTGAAATTTTCGGTTAACTATGTAGTATGTACAGATATCGACAAAAGTTGTAAAATCTTAGGAGCCAGGTAAAAATTTTAGGCGCCAGAAAAAATATTCCTCAGATTTTTAAAGAAAATTCTTTGTACAATGACTTTTGAAAAAAAATCTTGTTTAGAATGAAATAGTCGTCTAAGTATTTTTTCGCCACTTGAGGTATTTTTTCCATCACCACCTGGTTCCCAGAATTTCTTGGACCCTGAATATATATGTATCCAGAGAAAAAATTTTCTTTATATGTTAAAACATTTTGATTTGAAATTCTGTTATTTCAGATACTCAAACTCTTTACGTTATTTGATTTTAGTGCTCAAAACCGGTGCTTCTGGACTAATAGCTTATAGGCTTGTAGGCAAAGATGGTAAATTTCAGTGGCTTCAAACCAGTGCAAGACTTGTTTACAAAAACAGCAAACCTGATTTCATTCTATGTACGCATAGACCTCTAATGTAAGTAGATTTCTTGAATAATTAATATTTAACCGATTTTATATTAATTTTTTAGGTATTTAAACATGAAAAATATTTTATTATTACCACATAATATGTTTCTTTTTCTGGATTTTATACAAAAATATGCATACATGTTATTTATTTTGAGAACCTAATTAAATAAATAAATCTTTTTCTCTTCGTTTATAATACCTAAGTTTTCAGTACGTGTGATTGATTTTATTTATTTTTCAAAACCGAGATTAGTTTGAAATAGAAGCATTATATGTAAAACTATATTAGTGCATCGTCTAGTGAAATTTCAGTGTCAATCCCGACTCAATTTTATTTTGTTTTCTTGGTAACTATCTACACCTGACACTATAGCTAATGCTACAGTACCTTCAAGTACCTGTAGACCTTAATTGAATGGCTTCCTGATCTTCAATTCTTCGTAAAACCTAGAATAATCATACCTAATATTCATGAAAATTTGAAAACAGATCATTAAAACGAAATTTAACGGCTCTTTGGGATTCGAAACCACGACCTTCACGCTTTTGGCGCTCTAACCGATTGAACATATGGGCTTTCACCTATAACGGCAATATATATATATATATATATATATATATATATATATATATATATATATATATATATATATATATATATATATATATATATATATATATATATATATATAATGATGTCTTATTTATCAAGTTTGTAAAAATATATTAAAGGAAGTTACGGTGTTCCAACACCTTTGGGAAATCGCTGATGTACATTTGTATCGATAATATTTTCTTGTTTGTAATTTGAAATGTACTTATATATTACGCTTTTAAACTTTATATACAATTCTTAACAGTATATAAAAGCTTCAGAAAATTTATCAAAATTATCCTTTCTTTAAATGCGCACTAGTATGTAGTTGATATAACTTTAGTAGGTTTTTAAGTAATTTTTTAAATCTAGATTTTATTTATTTCTTACATAAACATTTAATGTATATATAGGGAAGAAGAAGGAAGAGACCTGCTCGGAAAACGCACAATGGATTTTAAAGTAACTTATTTAGACAGTGGCCTGGCCTCTATGAATGATAGAAGTGGAATGCTCGCAGACAGCGACTTCATTATGCGTTGTCAAAGGAATCGGCGGTATAAATCTCAAATACGTGACCTATTATCAGCATCTTGTAGGAAGCGAAAAGTTCCAGGGACTGATCCATACTTGGAAGAAGCTACCTATAACAATATGTATACGTATACCCCAGCTGACAATATGAATGGACTCTCGCCTTACGTAGCAGCAGCAACTGCAATGCCACAAAACATATTCACAGCAGCAATAGATAATTCAAGATTTTTGTCGGCAGAAAACTTTCTTCATTACAGACATCTGGGTGGTTATTACCCAGATTACAGTCATCATACCCAGTACCCCAGCAATGGCTTTTTGGACATGGCCTCTGCAACAGCAAGGTCGTGCTTCCCAACGTATCAAGACGGAACGCAACTAACCAAAGAAGAGAAATACTATCCATGCCAGTTGGATGGCACACCGAAATTCAATGGCGATGCACACAGCCAACAGAGACTGGTTCAGCAAGTAGGAGGAGTGTCAAGTAGTAAACCATCATGTTGTGAACCTTACGCTGTACCAAACACAGAATCTAGCGCTTCTTTGCGAGGTTGCCTCATGAGTGCAACTAGTGCAGGAATACAGCCTTTGCTATCCAGTTTAGATAGAGAACCTAAATTAGGGGATTTGGGCTGTCACAATTTAAGTTTTTCAATACCAACTGTATCTTCTGACTGTATCAATGTTATTAAACCAAAAACATCCCCACTGCAGCCACATCTCAGGGATTCACCCCATCTCGTTTCGTCCAAAGACAACAAAAACACTCCAGACTATGTATCAGCATTTACAAATGACACTAGGCAAAGTGTTCTCATGTGGGGAAATTCACTCACGAGGCAATCTGCAGGACATCACATGACGGGGTCCATATTTGATACCAAACTCTGCAAATATAGCGGCCATTTAGACCCAAGCGGGAAACCTACAGATTTACTAGGAGCTCCTACCGGGACTACTTGCAAATGGAGTGGTAACGCCACTACGCCAAAGTCATCATCACCCCCATAACAGCACAAGTCCAGCCAGTGGGAAAGTGGCCCCATCAGTAAGTTATGGTACAACCACTTATCATCCAGATATCGCACACGAGGTAAATATACATATTATTTTTTTATTGTTCTATTATCCTTATAAAATACAAGCAGATATCTATGTTGTCCAACAATTTTATTTTAGCATTATACTTGAACTATTCATGTTTGTTTAGGTTTCTTTCCTAAAGTAAGATAAAATTAAGTAGGAGTAAATTATATACTCACGTAATGAATATAGGTAGTGGTAAGAGATGAAATCATCTCCCGAAACAGAGTTATAGAAACAAGACGATTCCCTAGTTTGACTTAAGAGGAGCTGGAAAATGAATACTTGCGAGATAGAGCTTTAATAACCAAGAGAGGAACAATGCATAATAGTCACAAAGTAGTAATAACATAACGAAACAAGAGATCTATGATTCTATGAACAAATGTTATTGAGAGAACCACCGATTAGGAAGAATTAAATACTAAAAAACTGCACACAGATGAGGCGGGAGTACAAAAATAGTTTTTAGTCAGAATAATATCGGAGTAAAATATACATATAGACATATATATACACTGGTGCAAGAAATTAAGAGAATTTTCGGATTTGGTCAATTATCTCCAAAATTACTGGACCGATTTTAATGAAATTTGGTATGCACAAACACTAAAGCAATACAAAACAAATAACCATCCAAAATTGAAAATACACAAGCAGGATCATAAATAACACTGGTTAGAGTCGGAGGGCATGAAACAGCGGTTGCAAAATTGAACAAAAAATTGGGTTAATATGGGGTTTGGTCCCCACCAACAGACATATGAGGCAGTGAGAAGAAAAGGGTTGCAAGTGGACATTTTCAAGTTTTGAGTAAAAACGCGTATAAAGATTAGGCTTTCACTGAACTTTTTTTTCTAAATCATGCTGTACAGCAGCGCCTACCAGGGTTACCAGTAATATCTCTTGCCCCAAGACAGAGGAGGGATTAACCTACCATTTGTACTAGTTATCTTAAAATTTTTAATTTTACCACTTGCATCCCTTTGCTTCTCACTACCTCATATCGGCCTCACAGTGTGACTCCATACTTGAAATGAAGCAATTTATGGGATCCTGGGGCAATTGTTTCCATTCGTTCAACAACGATGTACTCAGGCTATGGAGGGTCCCTGGAGGGGTGAGTTGCGAGTTGCTATTGTGCTCCCAAGAGAGTCCCAGACATGCTCTATAGGATTGGAGTCTAGAGGTATACTTATCCAACACATCCAGTGAATATCCTCCCCTTCAGGAAAATCATCGACCAGAAGAGCTTTATGTGGCCTTGTGTTAACATCCATTAAAATTAACTCACGGCTAACAGCGCCCCCTCAAGAGGTGAGCATAGGGCTCCAAGATTTCGATCCCTATATCTCGCAACTGTCACAGAGCCTCTTTCAAGGACATGGAGGGGTGTGCAGACATCCAACATGATGCCTGTCCAGACCGTCAAGTCTCCTCCTACATAATGGTCAATTTCGCGGATATTGGAGGGCAGGTAGCAGATCCCGTTTCAGTTTAACCGACTATTCATGTCCTACGTCCATGTGGACAGAAGCAGGAATCCGCTACCTGCCCTCTAATATCCGCGAAGTCGACTATTATGGTGGTGGTGGTGGTTTGACGTTCTGGGCAGGCATCATGTTGAATGGCCGCCCACCCCAACATGTCTTGAGAGAGGATCTGGGACAGTTGCGAGGTATAGGGATGTGGTCTTGGAGTCCTATGCTCACCTCTTGAGGGACGCTGCTATACCTGAGTTAATTTTAATGGATGTTAACACAAGGCCATATAGAACTTTTCTGGTTGACGAATTTCTGGAAAGGGAGGATATTCACGGCATGGATTGGCCAAGAAGTCTCTTTACTCCAATCCTGTAGAGAATGTCTGGGACGCTCTCGGTAGGGTAATAACAACTCGCAACACTCCCGGGGCTTTTTTGTTCAATTTTGCAACCGCTGTTTCATACCCTCTGACTTTAACGTGTGTTATTTATGATCATGCATGTGTATTATATATATATATATATATATATATATATATATACACACATTTGTGATTTCTCTTGTATTATGTTCTATCTTTAAGTGCTCCGATTTATTAGTGTAAAATTATGATACTTAGTGTAATTAAAAATTCTAAAAATTTACTTTGAAACTCATGACCGTCCTCCCCCCAGACTATACCATTTGGAAGCATCCACCTATACTAATGTTCAAAATGAGAGGAAAAAAAAGAAAGGTTCAAAAAATAATAAAAACTAGTGCTTCAAAGCTGCAAACCTTATTTGCGAAAACTTCGATTTATCAGAAACAAAAAGGAAGAGGGAGAGTTCTAAATATATATTAGGAGTGACTATGTGCTAAAAAAAGGTTATGACTCTACTTATGACTAAATTAGAATCTCCAAAGCATTTCCATCTTCAGCTGAAACATCCGTTCATTTGTTGGGTATCAAAAACTTCAATGTGCATGAATGTTTTCACAACCAAATTTGTGAAAGCATGTTTAATGCCTTTTCTTAAAAATCTCCGTTACAGTCATATAAAAACTGGACCAAACTAAATGTTTTTTTGAAATATGTAGAATTTTTTTATTTCTGACTTGAGCCTTATCTTCGGACCGTTATTGAGGAAATAGCATACGAACATACATGCGTTTGTATATTTGAAAAAATCGTGTTTGGTGTACTTAAGTAAAACTAGCACATTAACACAGCAAAACACATTTTTATCTTTACTTGAATTCACACATATTTTTCAAGTAAAGAACAATTCAAATAAATAAATAAATAAATAAATAAAATAAAATAAATAAGATATAAATAAATAATTAAATTAATAAATAAGTATCAAAATAAATAAAATATAACAAAAAAAAAAAAAAAAAAAACAAATAAATAAAGTAAATATATTAAACTTGGAAATCCATATAATACCTAATATTAAACATATTTCTTTGATTTAAAATTCAAAATCTGGCATTTGCTAATGATAGTTATAGTATTTATTAAAAGAAGAAAAACCTTTCATCTCTAGATCAGCAGACGGATTTAATGTATTGGCAACAATAGACACTTTCAATGGCGCAGCGGGGGGGGGGGGGGGGGCGACGGTGAAAACACCCCCTAGAGCCATTGGTTTTAGCATAAATGCCAATTCTAACAAGTTGTTTATGCATATGAAAGGGCTGTTTTTATCCAAAAAAAAAAAAAAAACCCCTGAAGGGTTTTTTAAAATCAACCCCCCCCCCCGAAGGGTTTTTTTTTAAATCAAAAAATCCCCTCCAGAAGGTATTATTCATCAAAAACCCCCCTCCAGAAGGTATTTTTGATCAAAAACCCCTCCAGAAAGTATTTCTGGCTGCGCTAGTGGACACTATTAACTAAAAATCTTCAACAGTTTAGAAATTAATTTTGATTTAAATTTCAGGAAATTTTGTAAATTTTAATAGAAAAAGAAAATCATCTGCATTGAGACGAATTAACATCTAAGGATGAAGAACACTATTGATTACTATTTCTGCTACCAGATTCCTTAGTATATGATTATTGAAAGCAACGGACTATAGTATGGCTCTAATAATAGGATGTTTCGCCTCGGAAGAATTTTCTTCCCGGAAGGAAGTGGAGGAATTCTTTAATTGAAACAAGTGAAATAACTATTGCTTAACTTATTGCGAAGCACACTGGGTATATCCTCATCCCTATTATAAACAAAAGGTGGTATAGTAACCCTTTGTTATATAGCGTTTTTTGGGAGACAACAAGAAAGTGCAACATATCCGAAAATGCGATATAAACCGAGGTCATATAAAGAAACGATTTTCAAATTAATGACATTCACACCAACAAAAATATCAGTTTATTATCATATTAGGACGATTTTGTAAACTTTTTTAAAAATAAAGTAGATAAAAACAAAAGCTTTGTTTTTTGATTCAAAAAAGAATAAAAATTTAAAAAAAAAACTTGTTTTTGAGAGAAACATTTATTTTTCTGTCATGGGGGGTCAAATGCAAAGTAACATTTTAAAAAAATATATAGTTTTCGGGAGACAAAAGAAAAGCGCCATACATCCGAACGAGCGGTTCAACGAGGCGCGATGTATCAAGGGGCCACTGCATTTTCATCCTTTACGCATCGGAGTTCAAGTTATCAGTGCGATACTAGAATACACTCAAACTGTTTTTGGGCAGTCTTTGTGTATGCGTGTTTTTTTTTTTTTTTTTGTGCGAATTTTTTTTGTGCGATACATGAAAATTTCAATCAGATTGGGACTCAATTGACGAAATTATTGAAACGAATGCGAGGAAGTATCTGCAAGTGATGACAGGGGCTCCCTGATGGGAGGTCACTGTGACCTCCCGAAAATTTTCTTATTCGGAAAATTTTGTCTGACTATTCGGCAAAATTATCATCGCTTGGTTTATTTTGTTGTCATTTAAAGAAACAATTCCTAGTTATTTCGTAAGTTTTTGGCGTTATTTTCTACGTGAGACTTTTTTATGCGGCCCCTATCCACCACATAAAAAATATTTTTTAACTGTGTTGTGAAAACTATTTTTATAGCTACTCGTGAAGGTTCCGAACGATTTTTTTATGCGGTCTCTATCCACCGCACAAAAACAATTTTGGGTGTAGTATTCATTGTCTGAAAAAATAATACGGATAAACTGGGACCTGATAGTAGGCAAACATGAGTATTCCTAATCGAGTCTAAATAGGAAAACATGAGAATTCTTAATCGAGTCTAAAGAGGCAAACATGAGAGTTCCCTAATCAAGTCTAAATAGGCAAACGTGAGATTTCCTAATCGAGTCTAAATATGCAAACGTTCAGTTCGACTTTGATATGTTTTCCCTAAGCAGAAATACAGGACTCGCTAAAACCATGTACCTTATTGCAGGAATGGCATGCAGGCAGCCTGGCTACATGGAGACCACATGTCAGTAAGTTATTTAAACCAATACAACCTCCTCAACCCTTTTTTCATAATCCGTACTAATATTCCTTAACAATATTCCTCTGATCTCCTCCCCAATCCTTAATGTTACTAATAACCAATTCTTACCTGTCAATTCCTGCATGAGTTGCATGGTTGTGGCGTGATGTATGTTTACTTGTATCTCTCCATTGTCCTGCTGTATCTGACCATGTATTAGAAAACCTCTTTGTCTAATTTCCTGATTAATGAATCCATGTATATATTTTTTAAATACTTAAAATGTTTAGTGCAGTTTTAGTGTATAGTATTGATTTAAGTTCTAGATGTTTGTACGAGTTATTTACAGTAGACTCCAAGAAGTTTGGCTTAATGTGGACCGAAAAGTGGCCGAGATAGTGAAGATGTCAGGTTATTGGGAATGCGCTAGCAGCAACAGGTTTTTTAGAGCGGGTTTTTTTTCTTCCAGAATGTGGCCGAGTTTTCTGGATTCGGCGAGATTATCGAGGACCAGGGTTTTCGTGCTCTACTTTTTTTTTTTATTCTTGTGTGTGCAAAATTCTGTGTTCCGAACGAAGAGCATCAGTGAATCCACTATAAAAATATATTTAAATCAGCTTACTGCGTATGAAATAAAGTCAACGCTATTAAAGGACGCAAATCAAAGAAGCTTTTAGAGAAAGGCATTGAAAGCGACTCATCACTAGAACCTTTCTGCATCTAAAACCCCTAAACTCATAATGTAATAATTTGTATTTTTGTGCTTCAATAACGTTGATGTCATTATTTTTCTTTAAAAAGACAAAAATTTTATTCCTTAGTTAAGTAAGATTGTGTAAAAAAAAAAAAAAAAAGTCGGATGGAAAAAGCAAAAGTAGTACATCAGTCAAAATCTTTTACTTAATTGGTTTTAAAAACTTGGAGAGCATTGTCGTTGAAAACACACAATCTAAAGCTCAGTGTACTGAAAACATTTTTCACTAACTAGTTTTGTAAAACGCATGTGTCTAAATCTTCACAGTTTGGTATTTCTGTTAACTGTAGCTCTGATACGGAAGAAAATAAAACACTTGTAAATGCACGAGGATTAAGCATTATGAGTTACATAATTGAAATTAGATTTAAAAAAAGAAATATTTTGTTGCTAAATGGGCCAACCTTTAAATGGCTTACTGGTATGAATGTAGGGGAGAGCTGGGAGGGGAATGGCACAGCGCTGCATTATTGCCAAAATGAGATGTGTAAAATTACTTCTAGCTTGTCCAGTAGACGTAGCACTTTTAGAATCTTGCTGCAACATCTACCAAAAGAGCTAGAAATATTTTTTCCAGTGTGGTGATTCTAGTGTCTGACTAAGGTTCAACTCGGTAGGTTATGGTTAATATGGCCGATAGTCTTGCTGGTATTCCAAGAGATGAACTAACAGTTGAAATGTACCAAACTATCTGCAAACATATAGTATGTGGGTCTAGTATATAAAGTGTCTGACCTAAGGTTCAACTTGGTAGGTTAATATTGCTGATAGTTTTACTGATATTTCAAGAGATGAACTATCCGCAAAGTTATAGTATGAGGGTTTAGTAGGTAGAGTGTCTGACTAAGGTTCAACTTGGTAGGTAAATATGGCCGATAGACATGCTGATATTTCAAGAGATGAACTAACAGTTAAACTATTCTAACTATTATCAGAGTTATAGCATGTGGGAAGATTTCACAAGATTCTCTATTAAATATGCTCTTCCTTTTAGCTTTTCATTTCAAGTTTATTTATAACGCATTTCATTATATAAAAAATGTTAATTATTTTTTTTCTTGCAGCTAGCACTGGTGAAGAGCGAAGTTGGGCGACCTGTCTCTCAGAGGCACATCGGTAACCCTTTGCTATCGATATCTGAAGTCACTAACACACTTCTCAACCACGAGTAGATTGAACTGGACCCTACCGATAACTTCTGTCAAATGCTGGAATGCTTTTACCAAAGGTTGTGAGCACGCATTTAAGTCAACTTTCAACTTATGAACTAATTCGTTCAAAAAAAAAAAAGTGATAACTTGAACTTCAAACATTGTTGAGAAAGAACTTTTTAAATTATTCCAATTCCCATCGTGTTATGCATTACATTTTCATACAAGACTCATTTGTATGATATATGATCTCGAGACTCATGTTATTGACGGGGGTCTTCATGTAAGGTATGAGTTCTACGTGCATTGAGTGTTTCTTGTTCCTTGTACATCAAGTCTAATTGTATTATTGTCATCGTTTCTGATAGAAAATAAGCTATCATGTGACTTTGTGGCTTGCAATAGTTAACTTCTGTATTCCTACATGAATCCAATACTTTTTTGTCTATTTAAAGGATGAATTTTGCCGGACGTTGAATACGAAAGCATTTAAAAAAAACGCTGAAACACTGAATGTGTTTGGATGATGTACTTATTGTTAAACAAGACTAAAAATTACATTGTAAAAAAAAAAAATGAAAACTGAAATTGGGCAGTTCAGAGCGACTGAAAATTACAAAGTGTTTACGCTCTGAAAGCTAGTTCTCAAAAAAATTACTAGTTTAACAATGTTTTACAAAAATCATTTGAGCAATAATGATTTTTAAGATCCAAATGTTGTTTGCGAATAGCCTAACTTTAAAATTTCAAAATTGCAGGATTGATAAAAAAATACTCTTATATCAATCATGTTTTGAACGTCATCTATTGTCTCAAAAAATGGAAACCAATTCATGATTATGTTATTAAATGCATATTACCAACTTACGCTCTGACATAAAATGTTTGCTAGTATGAAATAATCCTGACCACCATACCACTGCAATCTATTTACTTTACTTTTTAAAAAAAAGGTATATGTACTTTTAGTAACTTTAAGTAGTAATATTAATGTATGAAGGGTTCAAAAAATGATAAATGAATAATCTTATGGCAGAATTCTTGAAAATTTGTATTATAATTGACTAAATGAACTTAAATGGCCCTTTATTGGTAGATTTACCTTAATGTTCGATTGTTGAACAACGTATTGTACCCATAATGTTGCTGTCACATTCGCTGTTCATTTTTGCAAACCATTTTCTTTTTCCCTTGTTATAGAATCATAAGTGATGGAAATGAACATTGAAAAGCAATTATAAATGGTTACTTTTGCCACTAATGTAGAAATGAATAAATCCAGCCGTACACGTGATACATTTTTGGTTAAAAAAATGCTAATTATGTTTCGGAACTGTAAGGTAGTTGCGGAAAAAAATCTATGTTTATTATTCAATTACATTTATTAGCGGTGATGGAGGATTTCATGATAATTCCAAAATAGGTGTATGCAATTTTCATTGTCAAGTTGTTCCTTGTAACGTTTGTTTTGCAGAAGGTGCAACTGTACTAGTGGCAGTTCCTTCATTCAGAACTTAAATACTATAATAGCTGCAAATCAGATTATGAAAAAGAATCTAAACTCTGAAGCAAACAAGCTGAAACTCTTCCTTTTTCAAGTTTGTTTAGCGGTATTAATTTGAATAAACGGCAGTTATTAATTTAGATTTAAAAAAAATCAACGTGAATAACGCACAGACAGTCAAAAAATAATGCAACTAGCTATTTCAATTAAACGGTGAAGCTCCGTTATTAGTGCTCTAAGTACTCTTCACAACAAGCAAGTCGTGAGTAAACAATACCCCTGATGAAGGGGCTCCATTATAGCGTTGAAATTGTATTTGCAGCACTTTCTTGACTTTTTTTTTTGGCTTTTGTTTTCAAATTTCATTTTCATCATATTTTAGCCCAAAGCCTTGATAAGCATTCATTTTTTAACATTATTTATTATTGATTGACTTTTTTGAAGGAAAAAAAGCACTTCCAGTGATTAAAATGTTGCATTTTTTTTAAATATCCAAATGTTAAATATTGCTTTTTTATCTTAAAATATCAAGTTCTGAAATTCCATAAAAATCTCTGAATTTTAGTAAGTTCATTTTTAAACTGTTTTAAATTAAGGGGATGAACACAGTTTATTCACTATGCATTGTAACAAAAAAAAAAAAGGTTTTTTGAGTCGTTGGGACAGTATTTTCAGTGAAAAATAAAGAGAAAAGTAAAAGCAAAAGAGAGAAATATATTGGGATATCAAAAGTCTGTCTTTTGCGCTTACCCTTATTTTTAAAGAAAAGTTCAATGTTTCACAAAGAATTTAGTTGAAGCTAGCAAAATTTAGCTTCAACTATCTTAGTGGAGTCTCACCAATGTACTTTTACTTTTGCCAAACAACTAGTTTGTAAAAGCATCATTGCACTGGAGAAACTTATCACCTAAAAGACGGTTGATGCTAAAGCGTGCCAGATTTCACCATTTTCTTAGTAAAACATTGAACTTAATGTTTTGAGAGTGTACCACAGTTTGGCTGTGGTATAAAAGTTAAAAGTGTTTCAGTAATACTCAAAATATGGTTAGATAACAGAATGGAACTGACAGGGAAAAAAATCAGGATTTGTCATAAACTCAACTGTTGCATTAAATGACAATGCAATTAAATTGTTGCATGTTTTTTCGCAAAATTTAAACTGAAAAGGTTTTAGTGTTCAAAGTTCTCTGGGGGAAATTAATTAAGAGTAATTTGAAATTGCGTGATTTCGAAACAAAAACGATTTTTTTTTGTTAGACCTTTTTTAAGAAAAGTATACAAAACTGGAAAATGTTGGGAGTATAACTGGAAAATGTAGGAGTACATGTGAAGGAGTATAGAACTGTATTTCCATGTGTTAAATATTGCATTCCGAGAACTCTCCCTGGTGTTTTTTAAAGTATGCAACATACTTTGAAAAGAAAAAAAAACATGGTTTTAGTGCTCATTGAAAGTCTTAGAAATACTGTATATATGTCAAGAATCTACTTTCATGCTGTACCTTTCTTCATTGTAAATATAAAATTTGTATTGTAATAAAAATAACATGTTTTGAATTATTAAAATCATTTGGTTGTTTGATATATTTTTTTTCCACATTCACTAGAGCTATTAAATATGCAATTCATTTTACATCATGTTAAAAGTTCAAAAAAAAAAAAAAAAAAAAAAAAAACTTAAAAGATCTTTATTACGAGCTTGTTAAGTAAGACCAGGGTACGTTTACGAGGATTTTTTTCAATGAATTTTCTAAATTTTATGTTTTAACTTTGAAAATTTTACACATTGCGGTTTTATGAAGCAGTTAGTGGAATCAAAATTGGTATATTCAGTTGTTGCTCAGTTTGTGTTCTTAACAGTTATAAAAAATTATTTTTGAGTCCAATTCGAAACGCATATTTGTTTTGACACCTAACGTGGTTCTGTTAGTTTTTTGAACACGTCTTACCATCGTTAAAATAAAGCAAATTTATTACAGACTGAATAGTGTATAAAGTAAAAGCTGAACGGGCATGAAGACAGCACTACATGATTGTAAGCTATAAGATACGACTTTGTAACTCAATTAAAAACTAAATGGTGATTTTCAAAATTAAACTGCCTGAAAATACAAAAAGTTTTGAGACAGTTCGGAGCGAAAAAAGCGTCAGGGCACGTTTAGAAGTAAGACACAGTAAGAACGTGCGTATATAAAGGTGATCAGACGTCAACGCGTAAACTTGCCCCGTCACCACGTTTGGATTTATTTTTAACGTGCAAAAAAATTTAATAACATTTCAGTTCATACAATTCTTAAAAAAGGAGCTATTTTTCATATTTGTTATTTCTTAACTAAGTATTATTTATTCACAATAAGCTTCAAAACGTTCAACTCAAAATTTACTCGACTGAGTAGAAAGAAAACAGTTTATTCTTTCTGCGTGCTTGACCGAAGCTCGACTGATTTTCAAAAACTTGTGAGGATATTTGCTAGGGAGCATCATAAATACGTTATGAGTGTTCGTTCTCCAGTTATAGTTCGTTTTGAAAAAAAGACACTGCGCAAACGTTCCCCATGCGTAAACATGCCCTGGTCTGCCCTACACGTTTTTAATATTCACCGTAAAAAAAGGATAACTTATTAGTTTTCATAGGCGAAATTTGTAGACACAATGATTGTTTCCACAATACCAGGCAGTTATAAATTTAAATAAAATACAAACTCGAGAAGCACAAAAAAAAAAAAAAAAAGTAAAAGTTAAAGACAAAAAAAAAAAAAAAAAAAAAAAAAAAGACAACATAAATAACTAAAACTAGTCGACCCGTGCGGAACTCCGCACTGTACTTCGAATCGTTTCATAAGGCATTTCGCTCTTTAAAAATTTCAAAGAAAGAATATTATGAAGAAAAACCGAAAAAAAAGGGAAAAAAGTAAGCGCACAAGAGAAGGCATGTAATTGAAGACATCAGTAACAAAACCTCGTTAAATACAACGTTGTGATAATTTGATCATCGCTCCCCTTTTGGTTGTACGTATTTTTAATGCAAATATAAATATCATTAAAAGTGTGGCTGAGTGACACGTGAAAAATCAGTAATTTTGCATGTGAAAAAACAGTTTGTGGCAAATACAGTCCGCCCATGTGAGCATCTGACGGAAAAAAAAGAAACATTAAGGAGATATTTAGTGTCACGGATTCGAACTGACGCCATTCTGATTAACAGTACGACGCTCCAACAAACCTAGCAACTGTGCCTTCCTTTTCGAAAGCTATTCATTGAAGGAATGCGTAATAAAACACAGTAAAAATGTTTTTCGCCGAAAAAATATAATAAGATCATGCGTCTATGTTTTGTCATTAGCCAGCACGATACGATTTAAAATTATTCGTAAAACATGGAATTTTATTAAAGAATGAGGAAGATCTCACGTAGCGATTGAAACAAACATTCTAGAGAAGTAATAAATTCGGTTGAAAAAATAAGCTTTTTTATTTTTGAATATTTAACAATTTCCCATAGCAAGCTTCTTTAACCTGTACGGCTTAAAAGCCCGTACTTTTTTTTCTTTTAATCGAACACTTAAAATTCAAAACCAAAACCAGTTGAACTGAGTCCGTTTTTTAAGTGTAATTTTTGGAACGTAGGCAAAAAATGTTTTTTTTTTTTTTTTCAGCCGAAAGCAGAGGATAAGAAAATGATTTCTTACTAATGAAGTTGATAATAATTTTAATGTTTTATATCGTATTCGAATAAATAATTAAAGATTTACTGGTTGAAACTCGTAAATTTAATTTGGCGTAGTATTTCTTCATTTATACAAAAGTTCGATCACTGCTATTAGAAAAATCTACATTTCAGCATACAATGAAAATGTTTTTCTGAACAAAAAGGATTCCCTTGAGGTATATCTAATACTTTTTTTTATGCTTACATTATGCTCAGTGGTCTGGACGGAGTCAAAGCTTTAAAAAAAAAGGGAAGAACACCCTTCGATTAGCAGTCAACTTATCTGAATGATAGCTGCAGCCTGCATAAAGGAGTCGAAACACCAAATAGCATTCCCACTGCATTTATTTTATTACGTGTGATATCTGTTGTATGTTATGAGTACATGTAATGCGTAATATTAATGTAAATTTGCTATTATGTCGGACAGCCCGAACTGGCCCGAAGTTCAGACAGTTTATAGCCGAACGCTCTACCGCAAAAAAAAAAAAAAAAAAAAAAAAAAAAAAACCACAGGTAATTTTAAATTTTTTTTTTCCTGCCGAGAAGTGTTTTTATTTTTGAAAATTTTTACAATTTGTTATCGCAGGCTGTTTGAACCGTTATGACTTAGATGGCAGCACGTGTTCATCATTTAACAGCACGGTTAAAATACAAAATAATTTGAACTAAGTTCTTTTTCAAGCGTAGCTTTTCAAATGCCGTAGAAATGTGATACGCTATTTGTTTTTTTGCAAAAAGAAGAAAAATATATATATTACCCTTTAAATTGAGGTAGTATTTTTTTTATTTGTACAAAGAGTCAAAAACTCATTAGAAGAGTCTATATTTCAACATACGATTTATTATATTTTACTGAACAAAAAACAATTCCAATGTAGTCTGAAATCTTAAAACTTATATTTTCGCTTACATTATGCTGTAATTTTCTTCCTGGAGCCAAAGCTTAAAGAAAAAAAACTTACAATTGAGTGTCAATTTAGCTCCGCGTTGCATCAAGTTTTCATTTCAGCTACGAGCGTTTCTACCTCTTGTATTCCCTCATATTTGTTATTCATTGTACATGTACTGTGCGATATTTTTCTAATTTTTTTGATGCAGATTGTCCGGACGCCGGCCCGAACACGCATTCTCCTGGTTACGAAGAGAACGCTCTGCCGATCAAGCTATTCAGCTCTGTCGAACATAGCGCAAATTAAAGTTATAAGTTTAACCGAAAACCTCATTCTGGTTCTTTAAAAACAGGTTTTTCGACTGAAAAAAACAATTTTTAGACCGTGGGTCTATTTTTCGTCAGTAGCCAGCACCATAAGCTTTAAAATAAGGCGTAAATCAAAGAAATCGATCAAGAATTGAGGAAAATCTGGCGTAGAAACCAAAAACAGGCTACAGAAATAATATATAAGGATGATCTGAATAAACCTGCAACAAAGCTGGGCGAATATGAAGTTCGTGTCCCCAAAGAAACATATTCTTATGGTTTAAATCCTCAAATTTAGTTCATAAGAAAATGATCTCAATACAATATGTGCATTAGGGTGGTCCTTATTTTTGAAGTTGTAGATATTTTACACGACGCCCCCTCAATTTGTTCCATTATACAAATAAATGATCCATGCAAAATTTTAAGTCAATCCATGAATATTAACACGTGCCCCTAGGGCCCCCTTTTTTGAATTTTTAAGAAAAAATTGCGGATTTTCTCATTTTTATGTAAAAATATTCCTAGGTTTCATATTTAAAGTAATTTTGAACCTCTATAGATGTTGCTACTTCTAGACCAACAGTTCTCTCACTTTCATTCTGTAAAATTTTACATATTACATAGGGTACATGTACACCAATGGATTTGGGGCAGGCATACCGCTATTCGCGCTCGTTTCAAACCAAGCGGCAGAGGAACATTTCTTTCCACCAAGATGGACACAAGGGATTCTAAAGGAGATTAATGAATGACCTAGGCCATTAATGAATGATTTTTGACAACAACAAATTGCCTCCTCCAAGCTTTGGGGGTGTTGATTTAGAAAATTTTCTGTGTATGTAATAGGTGTGGCAAATAGGGTCACTAGGTTTCCATGCTATAAATATAAGTAATGACAATTATATTTTAATTCGCTGTTCTTTAGTTATATACTTAAATGTTTATGCATTCTTATAATTTAAATTTTGAAAAATCCTCGATTACCTTACCATAAAAATAAACTCTATTTTCCATATCTAAAATATAAATTTAAAAAAAATTCCAGACCGGAATAATGTAAAAATCTATACTTTAAACTGTCTTCTATATCAGTACATAGTCCTTTATTATCATCAAATTCCTCTTGCAATTCACAAGATTTAGAAACCGAAATGGGTATCTATCCTAACCTCTTGAACCTTTTTTCTATATCTGGTCTACCACAACGCAAAAAAGGTTGATAACTACTAAGATCTGCTCGCATTTCATCAATTTCAGACAAATGCCTTATTTGGGACAAAGATGCTGCTCATTTATTAACAGCCTATGTAGATGCAGTAAATTTAAATCCAAAAAACCTTATGATCAATCGTACATCCCTTAAGAGATCAAGAGAAAATCTACGAGAGGTAAAATCAGATTACATGAATTTAAATTTAGATTTTTTAGTTATTCCCTGGGATACAAAGCTGCATCCAGATGTAACTGGAAAAAAACGCCGATAAGCTTACCATGATAGCTTTAGGTTCCAATGTTGAACAGCTACTCAGAATTTCTGAGATATTTCTTCAGTTGTATATGATATCTTAGATGATTGCTCTTTATTGCAAACTGTTCAAGCTGTAGTATTTTATACAGCGGCTTACAATACCGGTAGTATAAATTGTGCATGTAATTTTTAGAGCAAAACCTGAACGGTGATATATTGTATTTGTATTGCTATCATCATGCACTTGAAATCGTACTGCAGAGTGTCTTTAAAGAAGTTCTTGCCTTTCTTAGTTCTAGACTCGATATTCCATTATTTAAGCGCTTCAAAATTCAAAAATTACACATACCACTTAAATTCTAAAAGAAGAATTTGATGACATATTATTGTTCATAGAAAGCGGAATTAAGAAATATCACAGAGAATTCTCATAACGTGTAATAATATTTCTTGGTGAAGTCCTCCCTCCTACAGGGATATGTTTTCGGCAACATGGAGCTTATCTGTGAGCCAGATGGGTGGCAAAAGGAATTTATTGTTTGAATATTTATATATTTAGGAAACAATTTAAATTGACCTTACATGAAGAAATTGCCCGTAAATGCTGTTTTGCAGTTAAATGTTGTACAAAGATATAGTTTTTCGCAGCAACCCATTCTAGGCCTTTTAAATTAATATAAAGTCTAGAGTCTAAAAAAACCTGCAGCGTGCAAAATGATGACAAACATGCAGCAGGAGCAGTGATTGAAAAATTCATAAATCACTTATGGTACTTAGGGGATGAACTAGTAGCTTTGTCCGTATTGGATGAAGGAATTAACTTTGGAGATAGGAAAAGACTACTTCAAAAAAATGCTTGCTGAATAGGAAAACGCTTCTGATGACTGTATAAATAATTTAAATAACAGTAGATGCTTTGGAATACTTTTTTAGTAAAAATCTTCCTCTTTATAGAATCAATTACAAGTCAATAAAACTGTTTGATAAGTTACAAACACCAAAAGATGTTTTCCTATTTGATCCTGATTCATGGCAAAATGAAGGAAGCTATTTAAAGGGAAGAGATATCGTTAAAGTGCTGAAAGTTGTGAATGATACAACTGAAAGAGGAGCACAATTAATCGAAGAATTTACCAAATCACAATCAATTTACCAAATATGAGTAACAAAAGCAATTTAGTATTTTACAGACACTCCAAGACTATCGGAAAAAAATGCACACGATTGAGATACATTGAGAAGAGCGTACGATTAAGGTAAAGTTTCTAAAGCAATATTTCATTCTTATTCAATGTAAGCTCTTTAGATGATATGAAGTAATTAAAAAGATTAATTTTAATGCTACCTAGCTGTAAAAATATTTTGCAAACATAGGAAAAACGATGTACGGAGTCTGAAGTAAAAACTCGAAGATTTGTGAGAAAATTATCAAAAGTGTTAAAGTTCAACGTCCTAGGGGCAGGTGTTATTATTGACCGATTGAGTTCAAATTTTGCACCGATTACTTTTTATTATAGTGTCACAAAACTAGGAGGCGTCACTTGTTGAATTCCGAAAAAAAATTTTCCCATATAAATAAGAACCACACTAATGTGCATACATTTTCAATTTTAAAGTAAAAATTACAAAAAATTTTATTGGGGGAAAAACGGAATCTAACCAGGAAGAATTTCGTATTTATAGTCAAAGCAGCCTTTATTTGAACTGCAAGATAATTCAGTCATTACAAAAAAAAAAAAAAAAAAAAAAAAGAAACATTTCGTAATCCATGGCTATTGACCTCGAACTGAATTGAATGGTGACGAATTTTCAGGAATAATCTAGGTATCCTTCATAGTTCTATAAAATTTTGTTAAAGGGCAACTTCTTCATACAAAAGTCAAGTAAGAGCATTAAGGGGCTGCCCATATACGATGTTACACTTTTATTCAGCATTTCGACACCCTCCTCTCTTGTCACATATAGTGTCACACTTCACCTTACCCGCTCCCCCTTTTGTCACATGTCAAGTTATTTTTCATAACCATATTCTTCTAAAAAATGCGTGATGTCAAACTTCTCGTTTCCCTCCCTCCCCCCTGTCACACATTCACAGTTCTGCAAACCTCCCTTTCCCTGAAAGCGTGACATCAGTTATAGACAGCCCCGAACTTTAAGGTTTTCAATGACAATATTCCTTTTTATCACTTATTTTTAATCAGCATCATAGTTAATTCAACTTTGTATACCTACCTATTTTTAAAAAAATTAATCCATCAGTTGCTTTACTATTAAATTGAGAAAAAAAAAAAAGCATCTCTGAATGTTCAAAAGTTTTCTGATACTTTTGCGTACAACACCTAAACTACCTTGAGTATTATTGTCAGACTTTTTTTAAATCTAAGTATGAGCAAACCCAACAATAAATACGTCATTTACGATATCAGAAATGTAACTTTTCTTTTTTTATTAATTATAAAATAAATATTCGGGGAAAAAAACACGATTTGAAACCACGTTGTATTTTAACGAAAGAACAATCTATGTACGATCATCTAAAATTGGAGTTCAAATTATTTATCGCACTGCTTATAAAGGGTTTCAACAATACGTTCATTGCTATAAAAACCAAATGCAATTATTTTTCCGAGTTTATCCAACCAGATTGCAGCCATAATGAGGATACTTTTTGTCTCGCGTTCATTTATTGCTTTTTCAAATTCGCCACTGATAAGACACACACTTTTTTAATTGTTTTTTTTAATTAAATTTAATTAAAAAATTTTTTAACTGTTTTTGTGTTGTTTTTTAATTGTTCTTATCAAGGCTCTCTGACAAACAAATACTTCTCTTTAGGGCAGCAAGAATTTATCTTCTGGGACTACAGGGCACTCATACGTACATAAACTACTGCACTAGGATTTGAATCATGTTTTAAAACTGGATGGCCGAAGAGTTGTCCCTCCTTTGCATAGATATTAATGTATTTATTTATTTTTTAAATTCCAAATGTAACCACGAAAACTACATCAAATAAAGAAAAATATTTACCTTAAATTATTTTAAGGAGAAGAAATTTTAAAATAAAGAGAGAGCGAGAGATATATATTACACTAGACCTTGATTTTACACGGGTTTAATTTACGTGGATTTGATTATACGTGGTTTAAGATTTGACACTTTAACGCGGATGATTTTTGAGTTAACGTGGATGCGGCATTGCAAGCACAAATCCCCCCCCCCCCTTGCCGAATCCAAACTCCTGGGATTTCAGATAACATGCAGATTTTGGCGTGCTAATAAGCGAGCTTGGACCCATAGAAACATTTTTTTTTTTTTTTGCGATTGGTTCCACAGCTTTTTTTAGAAGGAAAGTTATTAGATTCACACAATTCAGTACTTACTGGAAGCAGAGCTTTTAGAAATGACAAAGGAGAACGAAACCAGCGAGGATACCGATATTGATGACGCACAAGTAAAAGCTTTCACATTAAAAATTTTGAGCCGTACCTTGACAATGGCAAATGATCTTTCTGATTTCTTAGAGAAGTAATATCCCGTCACATGGAAGTGATCATGAGTGCGTTAATGCCCCATACAGAAATACAGAGAAAAATAATTAATGACTGCGAAAAGATGCACATTGTGCAAGTGTATCGAAATAAGTGCACATTAAACTTTTAAAATAATTATCTATCACTAGATTGATGTTTTTTTTTAAATTTTATTTATGGAACCTAACCCCCATTTTAACACTACTATTAAGTTATAATTTGCGCGGCATTTTCGTTTAACGTAATCCTTGCGTAAAACAAAAGTCTATTGCATTGTACGAGTAAATGACACCAGCAGTTCTAAATGTTTGAAGGTAAAAAACGAAAGTCAAACAAAATTTTACCAAGAGGTATTTGAAAAAAAAAAAAAATGGTACGGGGGGGGGGGGGGGTAAAGAGACCTAAGATATTACTGGAACCTCAGGCCAAAATTTAAACAGAATTTTATTAGAGCCTCAGATGTTTGTTTTGCAAATAGATAAAAATAGTAAGGGGGAATTGAAAATTTTGCAGTTGGGAACTAAGATTGTCAAATATTTTGGAAGTTAAAAGCGGGGGGACGGTTTAACATACCATTTTAAATTTCAACAAACTCAATTCCTTTCTTTTACGTCACCAAAAGTTGCTTAAAATTAACGTTTTAATAATATCAATTCCAGGGGAACGTTTCCGAATCTCACTTCCCATAATATGATTTAAAGATACCGAAGAATTATGGTACAGTTGGAAAAGTGAACCAGCGCACTCCAAATTGACAGCCTAGCTGGCACAAGACAACAAAAACAACAAGATGCCGAAAATTCCGTTTTCAGAAAGTTATTTTGGAAACGTTTTCGAAGGAGAGTCCCTGAACCAGTTTCTTTCCCCAAGCGTCATCGAAAATGGCTCACAGTTGTGTAATAAGGATTTAAATGAGGAAAAAAATTCCTGGGCAGGCCTTGAACCATATCTTTTCCCTTATTTCACCCAATGTGGCCTACATTTGCGTTATTAGGATTTCTAAAAACTTACGAGGGAGCGTCTTTGAAGATGCATTAAGTGCTCCAAAGATAAGTTATGCACATATTTAAAATTTCAACAACAATTTAAAGCAATTGCTATCAAGACTTGAAGCAACACTTGGTAAGGGGATATGGGATCTGGAACTAATGCTTGCTCTTGGCCAAACTTAATTGGGTTCTGATAAGCAGTATTTTCATGCGTGTTACCATATTTATGTTTTAAATTTAGTTATTTATTTCACTTCTCAAACATCAGCTGTTTTAACTATAACATTATTTATATTATTAAATTTTTATAATATTTTTCATTCAAGATACATACATTCAAATTATTCATAAGTAGATTTATTTCACTAAAAATACTAGGAGTACGAACTCGAAAACGATAGAAGAAACGCATAGGGGGTGATGGATGCATTGAAGAAAGTGTACGGTTGTTTAACTAATCCTTGGTTTACAAGTTGAATTAATATTAACGTAACACAGTACTTAGCTACATCAGCAAACCTTCAACAACCAGTTCAAATAAAAGAAAATCCATTATTACTTAATTAAATATGAAACAATTTTAATAATACTTCTACTTTATTTGACAAGTATTCAAGGAGAGTCGGTATCCCGAAGTGTAAGACGTTGCACTAGAACCGCATGAAAGTACCCTTTTCTTAAAATGTACTTACTCTATCCACTTCAAAAATTCAATACTGCAGCAGAGTGTATGTGGAAGAAATTTGAATTTAAGTTTCTTTTTTTAATTTTAACTAGGGTAGATGGGGGTAAAGCCCCGCGTGGGGTAAAAACCCGCACCGAGTTTTTTGACTGACCTCAATCGAGTAAAAAGTTGACCATCGGGTGATAGTTTTGTCTCATTGAAACTAATTATTCCATGAAAGTTCGACCCGGTGAGTCACTCTCGAGGTGAGAAAATGAGGAAAGTCAGTTTTCTACTACTTACATGTAACTTTTCTGAAACATTATTTAAGCAGCACAAACTGCTGGATTTGAGGAAAAGAATCAGCGAATTCCTTGATGGTACTGCTGAATTTAAGCTTTATTTTTGGGTTAAAATAATTTCTTCGACGGGCTTTTTAAAACAACATGGTGCGTTTTTCCAGAAAGTGGCTAAATGGGGTAAATCACCGCAGGAGTTCTGGGGTAAATCATCGCAGCTCCAAAAGTGCGAGGATTTGCCCTGCTTGACCCCAAATTGACAGTTTTCACTATTTCATTATTATTATTATTATTTTAGAATGTGTTTGTTTTAAAAAATATGCGGTTGTTCGCATTTGCTCACAAATTTGAATTTGAATAAGATTATATGGGTATTTTTTTATTTTAATAAAATTTCACGCTCATTTCAGTTAAAACATATTTTTAATTTCTGCAATTTACTCCAGGACGTACAAAATAAAAAGAAGATTTAAGAGCAATAACGGAGGTTTAACTCAATGAAGCGCTTAGATTAATAGAAGAATGCTCATCAATTTCCATGGCAGCCGTTAAAATTGGGTTAAAATCTGGGGATAGACAAAAGAAACGGGGAGGTGAGAAACTTTGAAGATTTAGATCAACCTTTACTTTACCTTTTAGAACAAGAAAAAAAGATTTGGTAATTTTTTTGTATTCCTATCCATTGGAGATTTTTTGGTCTTACTCTAAAATCTCTAAGGTTTCTTCTTTATAAATATGCATAGGAAAGCAAAATAAAATCATCAATTTTGTGTTCAATCCCATTGCTGGTAGGGATTTTGCAAGTGAGTTCATGAAGAGAAATAGGCTGTCTCTGCGAGTTCTAAGCAAAACCAGCCTAGTTAGAGCCATGGGTTTCAAATAGAGCTTAGCTCTCACAATACTTTGACAACTTGGAATCCGCGGTAAAAAAGTATAAGTTCAGCTCCAACCAAATCTTTAACATGGACGAAATTGGTGTTCAGACGGACACCAAACAAACTTTCTCTACACGTTGCTCCTACAGGAAAAGAGAAATATTTCCGAAACTGTTGCAACTGAGTACTGCTGCGTATGCCATGAATCCACTTGAGCACTACATCCCACCGTAATTTATTTATGCAAGAAAAAGAAAGAATCCACAAATTCTTCGAGACGGTCCAGTAAGCTGAATAGAAAAGCCATGGAAAAAGAACAGCTTGCTATGGGAAAGGAGAGGAAAGCCGTGCGAAAAACAGAAAAGAGCATGATATGGAGTCAAAACGACATAAGTTAACTTTTTCACAATACCAATGTCAAAAAAAAAAAAAAAAAAAAACAGGCCAAAAAGCCAATAAATTCAAAAATAGAAAAGAAAAAAAGAATGAGACTTTTCACTTCATTCGATAACTTAAATACAGGTATGGAATTACATCTAAAAAAATCTAAACCAATAAATAATGTTATAAAGAGTTATTATCAGGTGTTTTTTATGCAGTCATCCTTTATTTATCCAGTATTATCTTGACTGGGGTAAGGATCCGCATTGCGGTTCTTTACCCCTACAATGCGGGACTTTACCCCATTTTGTGGGGTAAAACCCCGCAATTATTTTTTTCGGTTCATTTGTAAATTTCTCCGTAATTAATGATCAGACTGAGCTGGAATTAGGAAAGGCAATAGCTAATAAACCATTCTACGGTTTTAATTTGAAATAAAGAGAAATTCGTCTCTTTATTGACCACAATGTTACATAAACTAAAAACTGCGGGGCTTTACCCTCACCTATCCTACACTCAAATCTGTTTTTGTGCGGTAGATAGGGACCGAATAAAAAAATCGCTCAAAATTATCCTATTAAGCACTTGTCTTAAAGATAAGTTAGTCAATTGAGTCCCAATTTGATTGAAATTATCATATACTGCACAAAAAAAGAAAAAAAAAATCGCACAAAAACAGGTTTGATTGCAAAAAGTATTTTTGCAAATTTACTCAAATTACGTTAAGTTTATATTTTTTCAATGCACCTTTTCATGAAAAGTATTTTACTTATATGTCATCAATCTGAGATTTAGCTTTTGGAAAAATATACTTTGCATCAAAAATTAGCAAATAAATAAAGCAAAGCGTTAAAATTACGAAAAAACCGTTAGTTTTTCTGACGATAAAATTTTTTTCAAATTACACTTGAAAACTTTTTATCTGAGATTGATTCATGTGATGGGTTCAACCTTTTATTTAAAGAAAATGACACACTAATGCAACAGTTTTCCAGAAAAGGTACAATGCACTGTCAAAACACACGCTATTCGAAAAATGCGTTTAAAATAATTGCACTTGTGGAATGCATACTGCCTGCAATGCCTTTTCTGCACCATTATTATGTTTCTCACGAGTTTCCTTTACTATTTTAAATTTTGATTCTTTCCTTTCTTTACAGTTTGTTGCAACAATGACAAAACGTTTCTCGTCTAGCAGCCTCATTTCCTAAGTTATGCATAAATTGATTTCGTGCCTATTTTTGTAAACATCGTAAATATTCTCAAATAAAAAAGTGAAACTTTCTACCTCAAGTGAGTGTATAAGTTCTATGGAAGAAATAAAACTACACTTTTAATCTAAACTTTGGAAATTTCGTTTTATGTAAACAGGTTTTTAGTAAAATCTTACCTCTCTAGTCCATACCAGTCTGGTATGCAGCTTTTTATGTGCTATTTTGCTGCTGCTTATTCCTTTCTTCTTTTATAGCTTCTATTCTTCGTTCTTTAGTTTGCTGCATGGAAGCAAAATCTTTTCTAAATTGTTCGTCGTCCAGCTGCGTCATTGCATGCTTCATAAACAAACTCGGTTTTCATGCCCAATCCTTTCATTACTATTAGTTTTGTTATAGTGCTTAAATTGAAGGTAGTAATGCTATCATGTACTCTAAATTAAAGTGTTTGGATTTGCACAAATGCAGATTTAGAAACTCTTGACGAAATGACACTTTTATTTGGATTTTTGGTTTTCACCTGAAGACATTTCTTCAAAATATTTAGAAAGTTCCTCCAGGGGCGCCCCGATGGTAACCTTTAAAATGGTCACTGTAACCTTTAAAAAAATTCCTTATTCGGCAAATTTTGTTGGCGATTAGGCAAAATTATCATCATTCTGCGAAATTTGAAGATCCATTTGGCAAAATTATCATCATTTTGCAAAATTTGGAGTTCCATTCAGCATATTGAGAATTTCCGCCTTCCCAAAAATTTGGGGTCGGAACGCCCCTGCGTTTCTCACCTTAATTTGTAAAACTATCGTTTAAATAGGGAAGTTTTCGATTTTTCAATTTTATTTTTATATGATAGAGTAACATGTATGAACATCATAGGTGAAAAAATTTTTGCGATACGATAAGTAGTTTTTTTTAAATTAATTTTTGAAGTTCAAGCTCTTGTGACGTCAAATGGCATAGGAAGTGACGTCATCCCGAGGGGAGAAGCGAATGTCACGCATTCGACTTCGAAGACGAAACGTAAAAGGCTTTCTCCTCGCATTTAACTCCTCGCGTTTCTGGAACATTAAACCTCTCATCCTCTCGAAAATATTCGTATATCTCATTGATATTATTTGAGGAAGATTATTAGATTGTGCTTTAACGAATCCGGCCTCCATAGTGTGTTCAAAAGGATTATTGAATTTCTAAAAAATAAAAATATCAGCGCGCTCACAATGTCCCTAGCGAAAACAAGGGATCCTCGGCGGAAGGCTGCCCATTCGCGCCCTGTGACGTAGGCTCGTGACGTTTCAGAAGCGCGCACTTTTGCGCGTGGATTTTTAAAAATTCATTAAAAATCAACCACGGTGTTTTAAAATTCGGCGATGGTGAATTTTTTAGTTTTGAGGGTCAATTAACAATATCCAATAGCCAAAATATGAACATTTAATAGGTTGCAACTTCCCTAACTTTTTTCTAAATTGACCAGCTCTTGGTCACAGGTTCTTTTGAAATCGCAACATCGATGGTTTCCGCAGCTTTTTTTGTACGATAATATTTACCTTTTTGCTTCTCGAAAACCTTTTCCATGCCTCGTGGCGTAGCTTTCTATGTTATTTAGATATAAATACGGAATATTTCTTAAATTTACTTGAAATGTTTGAAAAAGGTTGATTACTTCGAATTGAATTCACTTTACAAAAAAAAAAAAAAAAAAAAAAAACCAAACAAACCTGCAATTAACTTAAAAACACGCTCGCATAACAGTAAACAATGCTTCAAATACAGTTACAGTGAAGAACTTAAGGTTTGGTTACATTGGCTAGCAGTTATAGAAAAAAAAAGGTAGAAAATATAGAAAGTAAGGAATATAATTAAAAAATTACGAACAGTTCAATATTCACATTTGAAATGAAAAAGGGGCCTCTGTGGCTCTGTGATGGAAGCTTCGTCTTCTAAGCGGGGAGGTCGTGGGTTCGATTTCCGCGGGTACCCTGGGTGTTATTTCCTTCTCTTGTATTGTAAATCTTTCCTGTCTGTGTCCGGAGGCGAGGCGCTTGGCATGCAGTCCTCTATGTATGTGAAGCTGTTAGGTTCTTAAATAAATAAATGAAAAAGAGGCTAGTCATTGTCCCTTCAAACCATTTTCAGTCAAATAAAAAGACAAAAGTAAGACGATGGACACCGGTTAAGTGAATCAGTGGTTAACTGAATCAACCTCTTTAATGAATCAAATCGTCAAAAACAGAACAAAATCCAGCTTTATTAAACTAGTCGCTTTATGGAACCAAAACTGTTTAGAACAAACGAGATGTTTCAAGCGGCGGCCACTGTACATTGTTTAAAACTTGATAAAACAGAGAAAAATGATAAATAAAAGTTCAAAAGTCGGTTTATTTTGACGTTTTTGGGTAACGAACTCCTTTAAGGAAAAGAAAAAAAGAATCACACAAGCGTAAATATAAATTTTATTGAAGCATATTCAAATAACATTTAAAAAATATTTAAATCATGCATCCTGGTAAATTGTTTGGAAACACGCTGAACTCTCTGTATCTTTTCAACGATGGGCGGCATATCAACCTTCCGTACTTAGAGAAGGTGCTATGCAATTTAGTGGGGATGCGGTGGTGGAAATGGTTGTGATCAGTTTTCACTACACGTGCCATTTACAGTAATAGCAACTGCATCGTGCGGAGAACACCTTTATATGTTGTGGAGGAGTGGATTTTCAATGGTGGATTTTTGATTACTTTTTCACAAAAATTTCTCTTTCTGTCCAATTTGGCCTACATGATCCTATTAAAGATAGAAACATATCCATATTTAGGTATCAGATAGAGCCACAGGTACTGAAAACAAAATCGCCTGAACTGTTACAACGCTGAAAAATGTGGCGCATGTGAGAGCGTCTAACCACAGGAATCCCCAAAGCGTGTGACATAAAATGCATCTTCCCAGCGATTTTTTGATACAGAAATGTAAAAAAAAATCCTGCACAGTGATCTTAAGACGTGAATAGTTGTTCTAGCCGAACAGGATCATGTTCGTAGGTACTGCAATGGAAACAAAATCGCCTGGACTGTTGCAACACTGAAATTTTTGGCTCATGAGAGAGCATATCCATCCAGGAATCCCCAAATGGTGTGACCCCCTCCCCTATAGCCATCCCCCCTCCCATCCCATCTCCTTAGGTCTGAACTTGCACTAAGTATAAACGAAATTTCTAAGATTTTTAATGCTGCAATACCAATAGTTTTGATGAAACGGTATTTTTATATAAGAGGCGGGGGGGGGGGGGGGCGGCCTGCACTGGGTGTCAGCCGTCTGAGGGTGCCATCCAAGGTGGAACTGCAAGTTTCTGAAAAATATGAAGCAAAAATGCACTTTTAAGACTACAAGTTTGAAAAAATTTCTGGGGAAAAGCCCCGAAACTTCCATTTCTTTCACCCCACATCATGCAGTGAATACTGTACTCAAGACTAGGTTCATATTGTCAGACTTAGACTGAAAATTGCATGAATATCTTGCTTACATAGAATATTAAAACCTTTTTTATTCCTTTTGTGGAGGGGGGGGGGGATACCACAAATTATCGCCCCGGGTGTCACCCATGCTAGGTACGCCACTGGGTTAAGGGCCTAATATCTCGCTCATTTATGGTTGAATTGGCTACAATCTTTATACATTCATCGAACGACTCATAAAAAAAAAAAAAAAAAAAAAAATCATTCCAAGTGAAAATTTAAGTTTATGTAGGGCCATTCCATAGAAAACTGTCATTTTGTTCCACACGTGACGGCTCATATAATTCATTAAAAATAATACTTTAAAATATTAATGAACAAATTTTGACCGCTTAACAAATTACAAACTTATGTGTGATGTCTAAAGCAAAATAATTCGTCATTAACCTTTAAAATCACAACTTTTTAATGAAATATATGAACTGTCACGTGCAGGGCAAAATGTTGACTTTTCCCGTGGAATGGCTCTACAGTGTTTGGCAGCAGTTAAAAAAAATATATATATAAATTTGGCTTTATTATGAGCTGGAGTACCTAGAGTCCCTTTACAGCTTCTATACAGGGACTCTAGTGGTCCCTAGAGTCGCTGGGGTCCCAAATAAGGTCAACTCTGAAAAAACGCGATGAAACTAAAAAAAGTTAGTGACATTTTTTTTTATTGTCAATATAAAAAGATATTAGGCCCCATTTCATAATTAAAAAAACATTATTAAAAATTCCATATTTACTTCAATGAAAAGAAGAATGATCAATCGTAACATTCGGCGCACTATGAAATCGATATATTTTTTTTTTGTTTTTTGGTTACTCCTGCACACAGTTCGTGCTCAGATGTGAAGCGTATGTAGCACTAGATCATATTTCAAACCGACATTTCGGTGTCGTAATTAGGACACCGAAGTTCTAATAATACCAACCATGACTTATTGAGCCATAATCTACTTTTCCAGGGTAATCAAATCACAAGAAAAAATGGCAGTACACACAGTAACATTTTTTAAAATTCTTCAACTATATAAATAAGGCTTTGTAGAAAGATTAACAACTTTTTTTCCCCTCGTAAACTAGTGTTTCCTGAAGAAACAAAATTTATTGTGAATCAAGATCAGACAATTTTGATAAGACTCTTTTTTAAAAACGGATGCTACACTTTTACTTGTTGTTAGCAAAGGACTTGTTGATAACGCTTTATTAGCAGTTAGGCTTTTTGATGAAGATAAAATCACGATCTAACGAATTTTTGCTATCCTACATAGAAAACTGGGGGGGGGGGGGGGGGTATTATTGTTCTATATTGCCTTATTTGACGCACCCACATTATTTAAAACATATTTCGGCAGTCCATATACGTTTCTCCAAATAGCTGTGGTTTTCATAACGATATTGTTATTAACAAAATTTGTAATTTAAATGTGTCAGTCCTATGCGAAGGTATCATGATAACTTATCTATTTTTTCAATTTTTTTTTTTTAAATTTAAGTGAAGCTTATCTGTCCCCTTAAAATACTTTTGTTTCATTAATTTTTTCAGGGGATCAAAAAAAAAAAAAAAAAAATCTCGCACATCTTAACTTAACGTAGTGAAAGTTTTTTTTTTTTTGGTCAATATTTGATTAGGGGAGGAAAAATATTTCCTAGGGCAGGCGGAGCCTCCCTTGGCTACGGCCCTGCCTCAAGAACTGAGACGGCCCCCTCTTGACAACGTTATAAATAACTAGCCTGAAGCCTAAAGATATAGTTAAGGCCGCCGAGAGCCAAGGCGGGCGCCTTGTCAGTTTGGTCTACGGACCCTCCTCCCCGCCCCCACAAAACTTATAAGATTTATGCTACTCTGATTCCGAGCCGTCCCCCACCCCCCAAAAGGCCAGGCCCCTTGTTCCGGACTAGGCGACCTGGCCATGAGGATATTGAACAAAGCCACACTACTTTGCATTGAAAAGGGGGTTTCTAAATGTCCATAAGAAAAATATATATTTTGTGTGAAAATAATTTTATTACCGTAGTCACACGAAAAAACTTGCTTACATTTCGAAGCCTTTTTTTTTCGTTTCCAAAATAGGGTAGCCCGGGGCAAAAACATCATTTGTATCATTTGTAATAGGTTTGTTATTATTTTGGAATAGATAGGATTAGCTAGACCATGTCTCTTACTATTCGGTGCTTTCTGGCAGATTCTACCTATTACAAATGATACAATTGCTGTTTCGCGTCAATGTCATCCGCCTTCTTTTCGTGGTCAAGCTTTATATGCTTTATTCAACCGTTTTACTGTTTACTTTCATTCCAAACTCTGTATAGCAGCGAAATTTACAATACATTTTACATATTATTCACTTTCCTGATTGCTGCCGCCATCTACACACTTATTTTGAAACTAAAAGCTTCATTTCATTCCATTTACAATATCTTATGTATTATTTATTTTCGTTTCTTCTTCCTTTTAGATAAAAATTTCAAATAAAATGAACTTTTCATTCCGGACTTAAATGTAATATGCATTAAAAAAAAGACGGATTAAAATGTCGTTTAAAAAAAAAGTTCTTCTGCGACTATGTACGCTCGCGAAAATAACCAGCATTAGACTTAATGCCCCTACGTGGACACAAAGGTATAAATTGAGAGAGAGTTTTTCGAAATTTGATTTTTTTAAAAGTAATACAATGAGGAAAAATTAAGAAAAAATATTGATAGTTCAAAGGTTCTAATAGTCATGTTGTACAATCAAAATTTCTTTAAAAAAAAAAAAAAAAAAAAAAAAAAAAACAACAAGATAAATGAAAATTTTCCCATTGTGTCTACCTCTCCCCTACATTCTAAAGTTTTACAATATTTTTGTTGCTGTATTTATCGCTGAAATTTCTCGTTTAACAAAAGTCAATTATCAAGCTCTTTTGACCGACTTTTGGTGCTTTTATCCTATAATGATAAATATAAAATTTATCCTGGAGATTTTTATTGAAAAATTGTACTTATCATTTCTGTTCAGTTATATTTACGAGAAACTCAGCATCAGTACCAGCCAGAGGCGGCGAGTGGGGCTTATAAGTGCGGGGGGCAATTTTTTTAAGGAAGTTAAAGGCTATTTTAGGCGATCTTGAGTGGACGGGGGGGGGGGGGGGGTGATATTCTCTCGCGCAAATGTTTTGGAATTTTGCGCAAATATTTGGAGTTTTGAAAACGCTGTTATAGTAGAGTTTTGTCAACGTTTGTGGAATGGAGAGGATTTTCCTGGATTGTAACCATAATGTTTTTTTTCTTTAAATAAAGTATAATTAATAATAATAATAATAATAATAACGAAGATGTTTGAACTGTCTTTGGTAGTGTAAGGGTAAGAAAGGCTCTTCCCGGAAAAAAAATCTTAAACTAATGTCATAAAGACGCAAATTAAAGCTATCTTTAATAAACTTAGAGCAAAATGTTTGCGGTTCTCCCAGAGAAAGTTTGCAAAGTTTAAAACAATTTTTGAACGTTCTTTAAAACGTTATTTCAGAAAGAGGAATAGTAGGGTTCGGAAGTTCTCCCAGTATTTTTTTTTTACTGATAAAATCCTTAGAACTCAGTCTTGAACTTTCTTTGGGGACTTCAGAAAAAGATCGCCGGATTTTTTTTTTTCCAAATTAGAGTCTTAAAAATGCAGTTTTACGCAATCTAGGGGGGTTCTCTTCCTGAATTTTCCCCCTCAAACTGGAGTTTTTATAACGCAAATTTAGGTCATCTTCGAATTTGAATAGAAGAGGGAGTGCGCTCGGGAATTTTCTCCAGGAAAAATTTGAAAATTGAAGTTTTAAAACTGAAATTTGAAACAGTATTTGGTGACGTCCCTACTAGCAAAATTTCTTGCATCAATCTTGACCAGTGGTTGGAAAAACTACATTTTTTTTGTAACGAACTACAACTACAACTACTTTGTTACAAATGTAGTTAACTACCACTACAACTACTTTTTTCAAAATGTAGCAACTACAAACTACTTTTGAAATGTAGTCGCTATTTCGCTACTTTCCAAAAAATAAGCAAATAAAAAGCATACACAATAGGTTGTCCCTCAAAAAATGAAAGTCAATTTTTCAAGTCGCATACACTCTTATATCTTTCCTCTTGTGTCAAAACAATCGTGAGGAAAAGTTTCATATAATTTTCACAACGGTAACCCGTGCCGGGATGCACCTGAAAGTGTAAAACAGTACTTGTATGCTAGGCCAAATGGAAAAAAATAATTGAACTCTGAAATTTTGAATTCAAATTATGTTTTTCGCAATCACGGCTTGCGACAGGGCCCTACTCATTGGGGGCTATTGTTTCTGAAACAGCTCCTGTTCTCCCCAGCCTACCCCTCCTCCTGGGCGGTTACGTGTGTATAGTTGTGTGTGCAGGCGTGTGTGTATGTGTAGGCGCGCGTGCGTGCATGTGTAAGCTTGTGTGTGTGCCTAGACCTGTGTCCTGTGTGTATGTACGTAGGCGTGTGTATGAGCGTGTGTGTGTGTGTGAGCGCGCGTGTGTGTAGGACATGGACGCCATCGACCAGGAGAAACGGATTCCAGGAGGCAGAGCTCGGAACCGCGCCTGCAGAAGGCGGTGGTGCTGGTGTCCCTGGTCCAAGCTGAAAAAAGAACCACAACATTAAGGACGGTCAAATGAAAGCAATTGCAATCGTGATTGCTCAAAAAAAAAAAAAAAAAAAACTTTTTTTAGAAACTCGAAATTTCTGTTGATAAAACGTTGCCCCTGTACCCAACACCCCACATGTACCATAAGAACATTTATTCAAATTAAAAAACATTTAGATATGCCATACTTGACCTAAAATTTATAATTTAGAAAATTGATTTTTTTTCCAGTTATCTTTTAAAAAAATACATATAAATTTGAATAGAATATCAAGTTCAAAAATTACTGGCAAACACATTTACAGATCAACAATTACAAACGAATAATGAAAAAATAATATATTTTAAATGAAAAATTTAACTTAACCTGGAAAAAATCCATATCTTTGAGCACTATGTGGAAGACTTAAAAATTGCAGGAAAGCAAAAATTTTTATTTAACGCTAATTACCTACTTTTCTACATTATTGTTTATATTTTTCAGCTTAATAATTTCGTAAAATCTTACATTTCTGAAAAAATGTATCAAAAACTTAATTTTTTGAAGAAAATTATAAATTTTAGACACGTGTGGGTTATCTAAATGGTTTTTAATTTGAATAAATGTTTTTGTGGTGCATATGTGGGGTATAGGAGCAACGTTTTATCAACAGAAATTTTTAGTTTCATTCTGGTTCACACTTTCAGACATAATCGATACTTGCTGTCGTTGTTCAAATTATATGATTTTTTTTTTTTTTGACGTAAAAGTATAAAATATAAGAGAGTGTGCGACTTGAAAATTCACCTTTCGATTTTTTCTTTTTTTTTTGGGGGGGGGGGGACACCCTAATACAAACACACAGTAAGAGGATTGAACAAAAAAAGATTGATAAATTAGCTCATCAGAAGACACTAAGAGAAATGTCCGTTATCATACTCTCACTCACTGTAATGCTCGCATTTATTGTAAGGCCTCCAGAACAGTTCAATTTCATCCTTTTCTATGACATTTTCAGTAGCTTCTTTTTATTTGGTGAATACTGTCGAAAGTTTAAGCCTCGCTAAAATAATTTTGTTTTGCAATCTTCGGTCTGTTCATATAAAATTCACCAAATTTTCAACCCGCGAAATCACCGATATATTTATTTTCGCGAAAATAAGTGCTTTTTTCAATATAAATATTGATGAAATATGAAAATTACGACGGCAAAAAACTAATGGCGTCAAACAGATAGAACGTATGGCATCAAAATGAAATGCCTGAGGTCAGCTCGTATTTTTATGAGTCTTATTTCCCATTGCATCCGCTGATGTATTTGTGTAAAATTTGCGCCAGTCAAATTAGTCGTTTGAACCTTGATTTTTTTTTTTCCAGTTTATTGAAAAGTAGTTTCCAGAAATCGCTACAAACTACTATTTTTTTTTTGTAGTTAACTACTCACTACACTACTTTTTAAAAAAAGTAGTGCGCTACACTACAAACTACTCAAAAATGTAGCTACTACAGTAGCGTCGCTACTTGTAGCGCGCTACTTCCAATCACTGATCTTGACAGATCTTGATATTATACTAACGGCGTCAATATTGACGTGTTTCATACTGCATAAAGCTTGCATAAAGATTAAAAAAGCAATATTACAATAACAACACGTATGCAACGTTGCATTCATCTTAAAATATCAATATTGATATTACCTTACAATAACAACATTGCATACATGTTGACGCCGTCAAGATGTATTGATTTCATGCTGTCGTCGTCAAGGTAATTAGTACACAATAGAACAGTGGACCTTCGTTGATACTTGCGCATGCGCACAGTTCTTTCTACCCAGCGTCCCTCGCATTGCTGGCTGCACATCTTCCTCCTTCGACCTACGATTCAGTCGGTTCATAGGAGCTGTACGTGGCGTTGGAAATGGTTCAGGGAACAACTACTACCCCTACATCTGTTTGTATGGTGAAACGAGTCACTGTAAGATCCACGAGCGCTTGCCGCACGATCCTTCCATCCTCTCTCCTCGTGGTATTCCTGGTCACTCCAGATCCGTTTTTTTGCACGTGGGTACCATCTTGTGTCCACTGCATCCAACAGTTTCTAACTGAACACTCCGAACGATTCACCTGGGCAGCAACACTGCTCGTCGACCAGCCTGCAATTTTCTGGTCGATGATCAAACCTCTCTCAAAATCGCTTAACTGTGAGAAATCTTTCTAACTCGTCTACCTGGCATCCTTCACTCATTGAAGTTCTCCGACTACCCGAATGTAATCGCAACATTTATAAATCTTATATTACGCACTGGTTTATCTAGCACCTTTTTTCCCGATTTCAACGGTGCTGTAGGGTAAACGGTCATGCAAATTGACACCAAACTTGGATCATTTGCATATCAGATGTCACTCTTCTTATATGCAAATTTTCGCGATTGTACCTTTCTTCTATCTTGGGGCTCTATTTTCAATGTTCCTGAGTGTATCTGTCTATACATGAGCTTTTAACAACAAAGTTTGTTTGAAGCAAATCCGCCCATCCGTACGGGATCTATATTAAGCTTAATTTTCCCAGTATGAGCTAATGTTAAGGGCTTTTGAAACTGTTCAGCACTGAACGAAATATTGTGGAAAAAAAAAAATTCTTTTCTACCCATGTTCTTTATCAAGAGCTTTTTCCAACATAGTTCGTTTGAAGCAAATCTTTCTTTAAGTTCTGGATTTAGATTTGCCTTACCCTAGGCGTTAATGTTAAGTTTTTTAAACTGTTCAAAACTGAACAAAGAATTGTTCAATCCCAAAAGTGAAGTATGGGAAAGAGGTGTCCTCGACGAGCTCTTTTGAACAAAAAAAAAAAGTTTGTTCGAATTGAACTATTCCCTCTTCCCTCAAAAGTTATTATTATGGGGTGGGGGGTAGACCGACAGATTTAAAATCTTTCGATAGTTATTTATTTTGTTCAATTTTGACTGTTTTGTTTTTAAGATGAATTATGCCTTTTTTGATGTTTTTTTTCCTCTTATTTTTACGGAAAAGTAGGCTAAAAATTGTATGAAAGAAAGCTTAATGCATCTCGAAAATATCGCTAAAAACAAAAATAAGTCAAAAACTATACACATATCGAAAAAATGAAGATGAGGAAAATGTGTCTGTCGGTTCCCCCCCCCCCTCAATAATATTTGAGTGAAAAGACCGATTCGAACGAATGATCTTTGTTCGAAAGTCCTTGGCAAGGACACCTAATTCCCATATTTCCCTTTTTGGTTAGAACAATATTTCGTTTAATTTTGAACAGTTCAAAAAACTTAACATTAGCGCCTACGGGGAAATTTAAATTACACGAACACAAAAAGGCAAATTTGCTTCAAACAAACTTTGTTCGAAAAAGCTTTTGATGAAGAACATGTATAGAATTTTTCTTTTTTGATTTGAACATTTTTCCGTTCAATTTGGAACAGATCAAGAAATTTAACATTAGCGCCTACGGATCATGTACTGATATTATCTTTTTGATTTGGGCAATTTTTCGTTCAGTTTTGAACAGTTCAGTTCAAATACACTTAATATTAGCGCCTACCAGGAAACTAAAAGTGAATATAGATCCCTCTAACTTAAAGGCAGATTTGCTTCAAACAAACTCTGTTGGAAAAACTCCTTGATGTTGGAACATGTATATAGCAATTTTTTTCTGATTTAGCTAGTTTAAGAACATTTTTTGAACAATTAATTTTTTTTTAACCCTTAACAACAATTCCAAAAATTAATTTTTCTCCCCAAAAAGTTGGAAACACTGTGCAGATTCTCAATTTTTGGTTTCAAGAAATGGAAAAACAGTGCAAAATGAGTAAAAATCGAAGTCCAATCTTCCTTGAACTTAACATTTACAATAAGTGAGAGGTAAATATGACTGAATCAAAATAAAATGAATTCAAACCGAATGTTTTTACCAGAGCTGTGTTCTTAGTTTTAAAGTAATGACCAATTCCCGACTTCGACTCCTAGAATTTTAGGGTCTTCGACAATTGCACTCAAAATCATTTCGACTGTGACGATGCAGCGTTGGCACTAGTACAGGCTCGTAGGACAAATGACCGACTCCTTTAGCCTCAAGTCAGTCCGACTCCTGTTCCAGAGGAAATATGACCGACTCTGCCCCTGACTCCGACTCTAGGAATTTTATGGCCTCCGACTAAGATTGTCCAAGCACTGGCAGAGTTGCGGACTTAAAGGGAAATTGACCAACTCCACATCCGCAGTCCTGTTTTTTTACTATGAAATAATGAGTGCTGATATGATTTTTTTTTTAAATTTTCACTGTAAAGTTTGGATTTATTTATTCTATTTTTGGATAAGGGATAAAAAAGGAAAATTCGTAATACTTTGTTTCAACAAAAAGAGCTGAGCAGAATTTTTTTTTTTTCGTTTTGGATGATGAAAATTATCAATTGAAGTGACTTTTTATTATTTTTTATTTTCTAAAGTATTTTTATTTATTTCGTCGTCACGGTTACAAATCGTCCGCGGTCATTCAAGGCTCAACTCAAGCGGAGCTTACATTAAAAAACGGCATTTCTTGTGCAAAATCAAGTTTTTTTTAAAGGAAAAAAACTTTTACAATGAAACTTCATAGAAAAACTTCATCTAAATGCAAAATTTCCAAATTACTAATTCCCACCGTTAAAGATTGAGAATGGTATACGCTGTAAATGTACTTTTTATAAAAAGTTTACGGGTAGAAATTGGCCGTATATAATAATCATGACATCTTTATTAACGCATCCTAATTACAATTTCTTTTTAATGGATATGCTTTGTAATTTGTAATTGCTAGTTAATCTACAAAACTACCAGTCATAATATGACGTGTGCGAAGTTCTTTTCCATTCCATTTGTAGAAAAAAGAAGCAGAATGAGTTAGGGCTCTATTGCAATTTTGAATTCAAGGTGTGAAAACTCAAATAAATGCCTGGCTGGATGCTGAATGTTTGTTTTTTTTTATTATTATTATTGATGAGCGTGTTATTCTTTTTTTTTTTCTTTCTGGAAATTTCAATTTTTTATGGAAAAATATAAGCTAGCTGCATTGTTTAAAAGATGCTACTAGTTTAATATTTCGTTCATTCATTTTTTACGTATCTATTTCATCGCATTAGCGAGGAATGTTTTTTTTTTTTTCATCAGCATAACATTTTTAAAAGGTATGCCTTATTAGAAAGATTAAGGAATATTGATTGGATACTAGAAAGTTGATTATACTATGGGGTAAAGTAGGCTCATTTAGTTCTGGTCGGAACTTCTTGTTCGGGAGAGTCTTCGCTGGAAACTTTTCAAAATTGTTGCCATGAAAATGCTGTTTCAGTCGATTTTCTGAGATGTTAACGGAAAGAGAGCTTCAGGACTCAACCCCCGAAATTTTTATTCTAATTTGATGCATTTTAGACAACATTTGCTTATGTCAGGGGAAAGAAGTTTGGGATCGCTCCCCCAACTATTTTTGGAAATTAAAATTTCAAAAACATAATTTTAACTTTTCAAAATTGTTGCTCTGAAAATGCTGTTTCAGTCGATTTTCTGAGATGTTAACGGAAAGAGAGCTTCAGGACTCAACCCCCGAAATTTTTATTCTAATTTGATGCATTTTAGACAACATTTGCTTATGTCAGGGGAAAGAAGTTTGGGATCGCTCCCCCAACTATTTTTGGAAATTAAAATTTCAAAAACATAATTTTAGATAATTTTTAATTATGTCAGGGAAAAGGGAGTTGTGGAGGGGTAAAACAAGGGGGGTTTTCCCCCGACGACGCTGTAGCTGTAAAATCGCAGTTTTAGACGTGTTTAATGTTAGGGGCAGAAGAGCTTCTGGAGCCCATCCCTTAAATTTTCTGAAAATGAAATCTTAAAAACGTCTTTCAGTCATACGCCTTAGGTTTTCGTGAGCTCTCACCGGTAATATTTTCGGAGGTTCTAGGACCTCCAAAATTTTTTCAAATGAAAGTCCCAAAAACACAATTTTAGTTTTAGACGATCTTTAACGACGGGATGGGGCGTTTCTTCTGGGTTTGAGTAGGGGCACTCTTCTGGACGCTTTTCAAAATTGGAGTATTACGTAATTGTAGGCCATTTTTGACGACGATAGGTGATAGGAGAAGACGGAAAAGATGGGGTTTAGCAACTCTTTTAGAGACACAGTTTTGCAATTCTGCTTCTATTCTGGATTTAGTGGTGTAAAATAGAGTAAGGTTCAGGATTCTCCCTCTCTCCCTCTTTCTTGGCTAAGTAAATATCTTTTTTTCATTGAAATAAATTAATAATAAAAATGCTGTGAAATATCCTCCTCCAAAATGTCTTTTCCAAAACCATTTTAATGATTTGGTTTCTCCGTACCGTAAACGCGGGCTATATCGGCCCTTGGGTCCTTCTTTGGCCCAAATTGAGAAAAAGATGCAACGTTCTCTGTAAACCTCCAGGAAGCAATTTTTGAACATATTTTGACATAATCTGTTAGAAAGCAGCCTCAAGGAAATTGTAATGTATACCAAGCAGTTTGATAGCTTTCCACAAGGAACAACACTGCTGGTTTGTGTTCCTTATGTTAACATGTGTCTTTATAACTTCTCAGACTTTTACCTGAAGAAGCAGTTCAATATCAGCTAAGAGTTTAAGTATCTATTTATGCAGACTATTCAATACTTTATGTCGTAGCATAGCTGTACATCTCATTTCTGTTAAGGCTTTTATGTAGAAATTTCATAATAACAACATATCTCCTAATCTAAAATTTACGACCTTCTTTGGCCCAGCATAAAAACGTGAAAAAATACGTTAGAGAAATTTGGAAATGAGAAGAAAAAAAAAAAGCTGAAAGTAACTCTAAGAAGAAAAAACACAAGAAAATCAAATTCTCATCAACGGATTAAGAGAGCGATTACAGACCTAAGACCTCAGAGCTCAGTTACATGGCTTTTATTATAGAAGATGAAGAGGAACTAAAAGTTGCAGGAGGTTTAGAAAACTTTGACCCACAGTTGCATCTACTTCTTACGAATTTTGTTAAAATAATTGGAATTTTGTTATTGTAGAATGGAATGAGCTCAGGTTTCCAGGGATAGCTCTTCATGCGAGAGAAGGAGTTAATGTTGATTGCATGGAACGCACCAAAAAGTTTTGAAAGTGGCCGAAAATTTAGGATTTTTTGTTTTACGAATGTTGCTATCATAATAAAATTATTTAACTTCCAAAACTGATGAAAAGATGGCTGTTCTCCGTCGGTAGTTTCTGAAACAATAACTAGGTGTGCACACACATTTAAAAAAAAAATAATTTCCCTTAAAATAAATATTTGTGACTCAAACTTCTTGTGAAATAAAAACTTATTTTTCAAATGAATAGTTTTTCCTATTAATACACGTCTTTCTTTGGCTCTAGTTCGTTTCTACAGTGATTTTAAATAGGGAAAACTGCTTCGGTTCGAAGTAACCCAAACGTAAAGGTAATATTCGTTCAAATAAAAAAAAACAATAAGGGCAGTAATATTTTAAAACAAAGTGATCAGTATTTAAAAATTAAATTAAGATAACTCTAGTAGTGTAAAAACCTTTCCACAACTTGTAAATATGAATAGTTAAAACATTATTGAGCAAAAAAGAAGTTCCAAAATGTGGGCCAAAGTAGCTTGCGTTTATGGTAGTGTGAATTTTTCAGTTTCCAACCTGATATTTTTATTAGATTGAATTATAAAAGTTTGTGGCCCCATAGAAGAAACGTTTCACATTTTGAACTGATGTGGTACATTTCAGCGACACCTTAGAGTTTTTTTTTCACTTTATTTTATCTTGAATATTGTGCTTCTTGAATCTCGTGATAACCGTTGTTGTTGACTTCCGTTTTTATATTCACACACTTGGAACCCCTAGAGTGACTATTTATTACAATATTTTAAATGAGGATCACTCTATTTTAACTTTTTTTCTTTTTAAAAAGTATTTCCTACGCAGATGTATTTTTCTCCACTGCGCTATGATTTTTATAATGATATTTTGTACCAAAAAAAAAAAGAAAGAAAAAAAAAAGGAACGAAAGAAAGATACATAAATATGCTGGCGGCTCCTATGAAGCTGTGATCTATTCATTTTTTAATAAGCAAAAAATTGTTATAGGTTTGTACTATGAGCTGAAAACTTGATTTCATTCAAAATATGTTTTGGACGCATATTTCGGCCGCCCTCAACTAGGTAAATTATAACGAAGAACCTTTGATGTTATTAAAAATTTCTCAAATATTGCATTTTTTCTTCAAAATTTCACAATTTTTTTGTTGCTTTTGTTCCTTTTGTTCATTTATCATCGTCTATTTTTTCATTTTTTTCAGATCGCAAAGGTTTTCTTTTTTATTTTTTTCATCACTAAAATGAAATTGGCTGCCCTCCATTTCTGAAAAAAATGGGAAGGGGGATGTAGCCCTCTCCCCCCGCACGTCGGCCTTGCCCTCGAACCTATATAGCCCAGTCAATAAAGGTTTCGTGTCGCAACTAATTTAGGGAAAGCTAAATTTTTGCAGGTTGTTAGTACATAAAGTATACACTAAAAAAATACAAAGTCCCGACCCCCACCCCTCTTGCTTTCTCCCCCACCCCCTCCGAAACATTGCAAGAGCAGTACTATGATTATACGCTTTTCGTGTCGCAACTAATTAGGGGAAAGCTGACTTTTGGCAGGATGTTAGTACATAAAGTACACACTAAAAAGTCACAAAGTTCCGACCCCCCACTTCTCTTGCTTTCCCCCCACCCCCTCCGAAACATTACAATAGCTGCACTATGATTATACGCTTTTTGTGTCGCAACTAATCAGGGGAAATCTGAATTTTGCCAGGATATTAGTACATAATGAATTTTTTTTTAAAGTACAAAGTCCCGACCCCCACCACTCTTCCCCCCCCCTCACCCCCTTCGAAACACAGCAAGAACAGTACTATGATTGTACGCTTTTTGTGTCACAACTAATTAAGAGAAAGCTGAATTTTGGCAGGATGTTAGTACGTAATGTGTTCTTTAAAAAAGTACAAAGCCCCGATCCCCATCCCTCTTGCTTTCCTTCCCACCCCCTCCGAAACATTGCAAGAGCAGTACTATGATTGTGCGCTTTTCGTGTCGCAACTAATTGCGGGGAAAGCGGATGTTTTTCAAGATGTTAATACAAAAAATATACACTAAAATAAGACAGTCCCGTCCCCCCTCTTTCTCCCCCCCCTTCCGAAACATTGCAAGATCTGTGCCATGATTATACGCTTTTCGTGTACCAATTAAATAGGGGAAAGCTGATTTTTTTTGCAAAATATTGATATACTAAGTATACACTAAAAAAACAAAGTCCCTACCCCTATTGCTTCCCCCCCGCCCCGTCCGAAACATTGCAATAGCTGTATTATGATTATACGCTTACAGCTTGAAAACTAATGATGATACCGAAGTATTCCTTTTTTTTTTATTTCACTTCTTACAATATTATAAACCAGTGGTGCCCAGCCTACGTCCCACGGGTCACATCCGACCCATGAAACTGATAAGTGTGAACCGTTGTTTTGCGAAATGTTACGACGTGAGGACTATGTAGCATGGTTTCTGAAAAACAGGTTGTATTCAACAAAAAAAAAAAAAAAAAAAAAGCATCAAGTTATTATAACTACAATTTTTCTTTTATAAGGGTTCATTTAACAGTTTCTTGGCTTGGTCTGAAATATTGTTACAATGCATTCCACTACAGTGTCCACACATAGACGTACAATCGGAACCCAGTTTTACGACAGCTACAGTTTGTAACACAATGTTTTACAGTTGCTAGATATCAGTAGGAGAATTTCACTTGGAGCAGAGAGGTTATTTTCATGATCTTAGGAATCAGTCTGTTGCTTGAAATATATTTCCAAACTCATTATTCTGCTGGAAGTTTAAAACCTAACCAAGTTTGAATAAAGGTTTGTGAAAAGCAAGTAATCAGAAAAATGTCCCTAAAGTCCACTTTTGATTTATCAAAACTTCCACCAACTTCAGACGTCACTCGTCAACATCCTTTTATAGTCCAGTTGCATGCTTAGGGTAAAAGACCTTCCGTGGGAAATTTCGTGAGGAAATTCTGAGACCAATTCTAATGCATTCCTTATGGCCTATATAACTATGCCTCACCGGGTGTTTTGCTTGAATTTGTGTCAGATGGCCTGTGTGACGTCATTAATCCAAGATGGCGGCTGCACTAGATATTGATGAAAATTTTCGGTTTTGACTCATTTTTTAGGGATATTATGAAATGTTTTCAATTTTTATTATATATTTAATATTTTAATACTATTATATTTCAAATTTAAAAGCAAATTATCTGTATAAAATAAATTATTTATTTTGTCAATTTTTGATTTTCGATACAGATTTTATGAACTTTTTAGTAAACAATAGCAGTTAAAAATATTTTAGAAAGCTTGTATGATAAAAATTAAATTTATTATTCCAAAAAACCTGTGAAATTATTTGCATACACGTGTTTTTGGGGTTATAAGAAGCATTTTTTTATGTAGAAAAAATTTACAACTTCCGTTACTTACTATCGGAAGCAATGACAATTTTATTATTTACATTTTTCGTGCTCTAAGTAATGAATAAATTATTTAAACTTTGATTTTAATTCAAAAATACAGATTTAAAGGTAAACAAACAAGTCTTACTTAAAGTGTCATCAATATCGCTTTGTTGGCTGTGCTTTTCACATAAGTCCTCATCACCTCTACACATACAAAGTTCAGTGCATGCAATGTTTTAAGATTTGCATTTGCATGAAACAATGCATTTGCTTTTTACGCAGCCTCATCGAACTAATTTCAAGATGGATTCAGGTGCACCAGGAAGTACACATAACTGAAGCATAGAAGTTGTCTTTCTTTTCCCATCCGAAGTCTAACGGTGATGGTAAATTCGGGTGCTGCTGGTCAGCAAGACGCCACTCCAATACATGATAATGCGCTCTTAAAATATATGGGGACAAAGATGGTCTTGTAGGAGGCAAAATTTCATTTTGAGCCTACTGCTTGGAAAAAATGAACCAACGAAGTTCTCCAATATCTGAAATCTTGGTCTCCGGCATATACAAGGAGCAAATAAATCCTTCAATAGCAACTTCATCATTTGCATAAATTCTTCGGTTGACCCCAGATAACTCAGAGCATCAAGAGTATTTTTGTCTGCCATCCTATAATTTTTTCAAAAAGATGGTTTCCCTTCTTAGTAAGTGAAACTGTTGTACCACATCCTGATAGAGCATGGAGTCCTAATATTCCTTTGAGTTTTTTTTCTGGTCCTAATGCTGTCACAATGCCTTTATTGTCTCTCTTTGTGTTTTCTTATCTTTTAATGCTTCCCCATATGCTGAACATTTGAGCTTACTTGTCTTTGCAATTTTATAGGACGTTAATTCAGTCAGGGACTGAGGTAATGTCGAAAGGGAACGGGATGCTGAAGGTATGGTAAGAGAAAGTGGAATTTGTCTATCCGAGTCTTTTTTCTGTTGATAAAGTACCATTACAATGCCATGCAAAGTACCCTTCCCATAAGATGTGTCTTCAAGAAAATCAATGTTATCTGCAGCATAAAATAAAAATCTTGCCTTTTTCAAATCAGGAGGAATATACATCCCGTCACTATCATCCATGCGCCTTATTAACCCATTTGCCAGCTATGTTTCCAAACGTAAAACTTGAGCATAATCAATCGAAACACCTAGTTTATGTAAAAAATCAAATATATTTTCTTTGGGTAACAGAGTACATAGTAAGGCCAACACCAACTTGCAAATGCATATCTCGTGCGTCTGGATGAACAGTTTCTTTCAAAGCTTGGTACGGAGACAGTATTTTATACATGAATATGCGTGACAGTCTTTTAGCTTTATTGAGCACAATATTGTCCTGCACCTCAGAAATAAAATTAATTTCGAATTTTCCGTTGCAGCACCATTTAAAAAACTGATCAACTTCGATTAGAACGGCATCAGTTATCTGATTCTGTTCAAAAGATCCTGTAAATGTCCATTTCTGATCAGATGAAACTACTTCGCGTAAAATGTTTGCAGCTTCAAAGACAGTTCTCATGTTTGTTCCAATGTCTATAAAATAATCTTCTGCTTTAGATAGGGTAATATCTGCAGTTTCCTTTAAAGATACGCGTTGAGACACATTTACAATTTTTGGATTACTAAATATAGCGTCATCAATTTGTTCTTGAATGAGATTTTTAATTTCTTTTCGCGTTTTATTTTTTTCTAAATTTTTATTTGCAATTGACTGATAATTCGTTTCAAAGTCTGCTATTGTAGTAACATTTCCCTGAACAAGAAAATCATTTAATGCACACAGGAATTCTACGCCTGTTGCTTTATTAGAAATAATGTCTTGTGACTTTGTTACTACATCAGGATCGCAATTTTTTCATTTAAATACAGGTTTTGCCAAGCAATATTTATGGTGTAAAATGTTCTTTGCATGAGGGTCTCCTGGATCTGTACAGTCACTGAGTTTAATTTTGAAAGTTTCATTTTTGGAAATTTCAATAGCTTTTTTTAATTGCTGACCTGCAGAATCTGTTTTTATCGCCACCAATGGTTTTCTTACACCGCCTTTTCCGAGGCAGAAAAACCACTTATTTTTGTCACCAACGACAATTTTGGATTTTGTTGTGTGTAGCCTACAACATTGTCTTCATGAATGGAAGTAGAACAATATAGTTTATTCTTATCCATTTCGTGAAATCTCTTACTTCTGTCCATGCTTACTTTATGAGTGCACTTCTCTTAGCATCCTGCATGCCATGATGTGGTTTTCATTTTTCAATTCTTCTACAGTCACATTCGTTAATCGTTCAGTAAGTAATGTATATACTCTTTGTCATTCCATTCTACTCTCTTCTCGATGTATTCTAACACTTTATCATAACCAATGGGTTTAACTAATGATCACTTCTTCTTAATCTGACAAAAAATACATAATTTATATTTAATTTGTAGCCTTGCTTTTTTCGAAGATGGAGGCAAAAAAACTTGTAAATGAGTTTCTGGGAGAGAAGACATCGTGAATAAAATAGCAGTGATAAGTTAAGGAAAAAATAACCGTACTTGAAGATTTGCAGACTATTCACCAACGAACCGAGAAACAATACTTTCTCTACGCAGAAGATTTCTCTTCTACTCTCCCTACAAATTCTTAAGAGCACCCCCCAATGTACGATATTCATATCCGGTCAAAGAGTTTAGGGGGTCGGGGGTATGCAGGTTATTGGAATTCTGTCAAACGATTATACAGTCAAACCTCGTTAAAATGAACTCAAAGGGACCTTCAAAGTGAATTTGTCTCAACAGTAGCTCGTTTTATCCGAAAAACAAGTGTTAGGTGTGTTAAGTGATTTTCAACAGAAGGACGGGGATCGCAAATGTAATTCGCTTTAGCAGTAATTCGTTATAATCGTGTTCGAATTAACGAGAGTCGACTGTACTAATGTTTAGTGATCTTAGCCTGAAAATTAAAAGTATTTTTAACTGTGAAAGTTCACCCGAGGTACTTTTAAAACAGCTAATTCTGAGAGCCAAAGTAAAAAAAAAAAGATTTATCAGAATTTTTTTTAATGAGCTAATAGACAAAAAAAAAATAAATACTTTGTTTTTAATTTATAATAAGAAGATGAATAGAATATTAATCAAGTAAATTCACCAGAAAATTATCACAAAATACCCAAAAATTAACTCATAATTGCAAAAACTCATTAAAGCCGCCATCTTGGATTGATGACGTCATACAGGTCGTCTGACACAAATTCAAGCAAAACACCCGGTGAGGCATAGTTACACAGACCATAAGGAATATATTAAAGTTGGCCTCACAATTTCCTCACGAAATTTCCCACGGAATGTAGTATGCCCCCCTCCTATTTAAGGCTTCCACCAGAGTTTTTTTGGGTCAACACCAGATTCAAACTTGGTTAGGTTTTAAACTTCCCCCAGAAGAGTGGGGTTGGCATTGTACTTCGTGCAACAGACTGATTCCTAAGTTCATGAAGATTACCTCTGCTTCAAGTGAACTTCTCCAATTAGTATCTTGCAATTGAAAAGATTATGTGTTTCAAACTGTATCTGTCGTAAACCTAGGTTCGATTGCACGTCTATGTGCGGACACTGTAGTGGAATGCACTGCAACAATATTTCGGACCAAACTAACGAAATATTAGAAGATGGCCCCTCATATAAGACTTAAAAATAAAAACCGAAAGTAATATTAAACGTTAATAATATCCGATGCGAGAAAATAATCAGTTCAAATATACTATTCCTGATTTATTTAAAGCTTAAATAGTTAGCCAAGCATGAACATTATTTTGTAGACTATCGCCGACAAAAACGAATTATAAACTTTTGAAACAAATAATTCCATTATGGTAGTAAAAACTTTAAGTGAACGTCAATACATTGTTGATCCATTTCAAGAAAATGACTATTATCATATTATTATCTATAAATTTTGTTCAAACATTTCTTTCCAAGACGTAATGATACAAAGCTATTAATTTATTGAAGTTACTTTTTGGTTTTTGTCCTGAAATTTCTGCATATGATTAAGTTGGTAAAATGGTGAAACTGAGCTATCTACATAAAACGTGTATGTTTCATAATTTGTGTATAACAGTGGTCCCTAACAATGTTTTCAGAAACCAATTTCTAAATATTGGTTAACAATTTGTAGCATTATCATTAATCGTGCTCTTCGAGTTGTAACATTTCACAAAACAACGGGCAACACGGATCAGATTCGCGGGCCGGATACGGCACCAGGGTCTTAAGTTGGGCACCACTGGTTTATAATATTGTTAGGAGTGAAATAAAAAAAAAGGAACACCCCGATAACATCATAAATTTTCAAGTTCTACGCGTATAATCATAGTACTGAACAGATCAGCGTGCAATGTTTCGGAAGGATATGGGGGGAGTAGCAAGAGGGGTTGGGGTCGGGACTGTCTAGGTTTTAGTGTACACTTTATGTACTAACATCTTGCGAAAATTCAGATTTCTCTTAATTAGCTGCGAAAAGAAAAGCGAATAATCATAGTGCTGCTCTTGATGGTCTAAGTGTTTCGGAGAGGGTGGGGAGGGGGAGGAAGCAAGAGGGGTAGGGGTCGGGACTTTGTGTTTTTTTAGTGTTTTCTTTATTTACTAACGTCCTGCCAAAATTCAGTTTTCTCCTAATTAGTTGCGACACAAAAAGCGTATAATCATAGTACTGCTGTTGTAATGTTTCGGTGGGGGCGGGGGGAAAGCAAGAGGGGTGGGGGTCGGGACTTTGGCTTTTTAGTGTATACTTTATGTAGCAACATCCTGCCAAAATTCAGCTTTCCCCTAATTAGTTGCGACACGAGAAACGTATAATCATAGTACTGCTCTTGCAATGTTTCGGAGGGGGGTGGGGGAGAAAGCGAGGTGGGTGGGGGTCGGGTATTTTTTTAGTGTATACTTTATTTGCTAACATCCTGCAAAAATTCAGCTTTCCCTAAATTAGTTGCGACAAAGCCTATTTTTTTACCTTCATTGACTGGGCTAATAGGTTTCTACATGGGAACATTAAAGGAAGAACTTCAAGTTATGAAGGAAGGAGTTATTCACTCTCACATTTATACATAGTTGGAGCAAACCTAACCTAGCAGCAATGTAAAGGTTACGCAGTTCTTAAAAGTCGCTTCACGATGCTGCCAGAGTAGATTTTCCGGTTTTCCCCGACTATAGTTAAGATATAAATATATCAATGTATTTCGTAATTTCAAAGTAGGAAAGAATTTGTATTTATTATTTTAAATAAGGAAAATGATTTAAATGAAAATAAAAATTTATCAGTTTTTGTATTTTTTTCTGCAATTTCTTTTCTATAAATGCAACTGATTAAAAAAAAAGTTGTGTTCAGGAGGCGGCTGCAGCATCATAGCCACCTCCCTGGATTCACCACTGCTCTATAGGTCCTGAACTTTGAAAAGCACTCACGTTGAATGATTAAGTGCAGAATTAATACCTGGGACGTCAAAACATTAGGCATTTTTTCGAATTTTTTACAATATTGTCGGTATGAAATTAAATATTCTCTTTTGAACAAAAAGCACTTGGTGCTTTACATCAATTGCCTAGGCTGTAATTGGGGTAAAAGGTTGGGTGCTTGGTATAATACTTTGTTCAACCACGTAATCCTGGTGGTTCAGAATTAACCTTGAGCTGTGGTAACCAACGATTCAAATAAGATGAGAAATCATTATGGATCAGCCTTGGATCAAGGATTAAAGATTTTTTCTGAGAATTGCGACTAACCTACAAATCGAAATGAAAACCATAGCTGCGTGAAGACGAATAATATTTAGAAATAAGTTAGTACATGAATCTAGATTCGAAACTAACGTAAACATTCGTTCCCTGGAATCGCTATACTCTAGCTCATTCTTTTGTATCTCACTGCTCACTACACTGATTTTTCTCTTAAAGTTGCGCATTAAAGTACAAACTACGAGACAAAGTAGCGACTATCCGTAGCTTCGTTACTTGAAACGCGTTTTAGCTCCGACTACTCGTCATTGCTTTTGCAGTTTCATTTCCGCCATTTGCACTTCAAAATAAACAATGTTAAACTGAATTTTGTATAAATGTGAAACAAAACTGATAAGAATTTTTTAAAGAAAAAATTTACTCCTTAAATAATTTGGCTTTATTATGGAAAACTGGTCAGCGAGTTCACAGCAGACTCGACTTCGCTTAACATATTTGGTTAGGAAAAAAAAAAAAAAAAAAACCTGCTGCAACCCCAGTTACTTTTACATTTATATGTATTAATTCTATTGGTAGAAAACATGATGTTATTTCTGTTATTTTTAAATGCATTAAGGTGCACGCAATTTCATTTCTATCATCTATGAATATTTCATGATAAAAAAACTGCACTTTATGTTAGGTTGAAATCATTTTGATAATAGTTTTCAGTGTAAATTTTGTTCTCCAAATAACTGAGGAGTTTACTTTCAAAACGGATTATTGGCAAAACGAAAAAAAGTTTTACGCACAAACACTGTTAGAATTTCGAATTTTTCACAATATTTTGATAGAATAACAAGTGACTGTTGGCATAAGCTAGGAATTTTTTCACAATTTTATCAGACCTAAGTTGCCAATTTTATTTTGGATAGATTTCTTTTTGGTGTTAAACAGTAGATATCATCTCCTTTTGCAAAAAAAAAAAAAAAAAAACACGCATTTTCTTCAGAAATAAACTTTAAAACAAAATATTCAGCATTTTTTATTATAAGTTTTTAACTCTACTTATTCCTTCTTACTTACTTTATTCTTTTAATTAAACATTTAAAAAAAAGACCTTCGATCCAATTAAGTATGAACAATGAAACCACCCAAGCCGATTCAAGGAACAACGATGTATAGGTATTAATAGATCACAATTTTTATCACAATCACATTTTTTCAATTAATCACAATTTAATCATTAATTGATCACAATTTAACAGTAATATCAATTATTTAATATTAATTTAGCAATCACAATTCAAAGTCGCGCTTGCCTAACTGATAAGATTTGCTCAAGGTGCTGCGATCTCTTATTACGGACGGGTGTCATGCTTGATTGGAAATGCTCAGCCACTGCCTCGCTCCACTATTTTATTTGTGAACTACTTTTAAATTAGAAGTGGCAAATTCAAATTTGGATATGTGCCCTTTTGATATGAAAGTGGATGAGTGGATATCGGTAAATAAGAGATAAGTTCCACTTTGCTGTACAAGGCCTGGCCAGAAAAAAGGGGATGAATATACACCGTTTAGGTGGTAAAACCAATGTTAACGAATTTTTAAACAGTAGATATAAACCACTTCGAGAAGAAGGAAATTCATGGGTCGATAGGGCTTGTAGTAAAGATTCAAAAAACGAAAAAAAAAAAAAACTTTTTTTTTCCGAAAGTGGATATAATCCGTTTTGAAAGTAAACTCAACTTGGTTTTTAGGTACGATGATCAATTCAGTAAAACATGCTTTATTTCTTTCATGCACATTTCTTTCGATTTAGGGGAATGTAGAGTAACAAAAAAAGCCTTTTTTTTTCACGAAATATCATTCAAAAGCTCCATGAACAGTTTGCAATCAAATGAATATGCATAAAAGTTTCAGAAAAGATTTTTTTGTTTTGTTTTTTGTTTGCATTGAGTGGTCGTGTCCAACATTGAAAGTTACTGATATTGGTCAAAGCTGCGTCATAATTTTATTAATTTTAAATGCATTAAAAAGTTCGCAAATTCATTTCTACTTTATACATTTCAAAATAAATAAAAAATCCAAATAAATAAATTTGAGGCAGTGAGAAGCAAAGTGATGTAAGTGGACATTTTCAAGTTTTGAGAAAAACGCGTTATAGATAACGTCCTCGGTAGACTTTCATTGATTTTTTTCCTATATCATGCTGTACAGGGGCACCTTCCAGGGCTACTAGTACTATCTCGTACCCAAGGACAGAGGAGAGGTTCCCATACTATTTGTGTTGGTTATCTCCAAATTTTTTTTTCCCACTTACATCTCTTGACAACACAAAAAACGTTGATGGTGATAATTATATTTAAGAAGATATGTTATTCCTTAAATTTCTTCTTTAGATATTTTCTATTCTAAAATGACTCATAAATCAAACTGCTCAAGGTTCTTATATCAAAATTAAAGAATGTCTATTCTTCGGAAAATGCTTATCATGGGATAATTTATCGTTATTAAATCATTTTGAAATGGCTCATTACATGCTAACTATTTAGATAGCTGCAAAAAATAGTTCTCAATAAAAGCTGTCAAAAGCAGCCCAGAAAGATTTATTCCTCACATCGCTGTTCTTTTATCAAAAGATGCTGTATCTTAGAACAATAATTTTTGATTGATATTGTTGGAAAGTTTACCAATTAAGAGCTTACCTCAAGTTTCTGAAGCATTGAAGATGAAATTGAATAAAGATAATACAAAGGGTAGCTATATTTTTTAACGTCATTCTGTTTAATGATGGTGATATAACAGTGATAGCAATGAATATGTGCAATATTTTGCTAATTGTTTTGATTGGAGGAGACAGGGGGGGGGGGAGGAGGGAGGGAGTATACATCGTTTTTTATTTCAATAATTACCATAATCTTTTTTTCTGGTAGGGCGAGATTTTCCTATCTCATTTTCATTCCGGTTCCTTTGAACTTCGAACTTGAATGTTTCCTTGAATGTTGGTCGTAAATGTTTCGATTTTAGTTGTTATTTTATTTTATGCTTGAGATTTTCATTTGTATGAACGGGGGAACAATGGAATCGCATAAATCGATTTCGTTTTTTTTTTCCCGCTTCAAACTTTTAATATCATGACTCTAAATCTCATTTTGTCCATTTTTGCATTTGTATCTAGGACTAACGGTTAAGAAAAGAAAGGTCTTGATGGTACAATAGTGACACGATGTAAATGTAGAAGAGGTATCAGAGGACCACTATCCCCTACCGATGAAAGCGGGGGAGGGGGGCATATGCAGTTTTTCTCTGCAGCAGACTCTTTAGAGAGTCGTATGCGGCTAGGGAAAAATGGTGAAAAAACATTGGTGATGCGCCTGTACAGAGTTTGGTTGCGGAAGCAGGTAAACCAGTGAGAACTGGAAAAAGATTTTATGTGATCAAAAGAGGAACATGGGTAAGTCAAGCATTTGGAATCGTATGTGGAAAACATTGGTACACAAAAGGGGATGAAACATGTCCGGGTGAAATAAGGGTTGCGAAAACTCTAGTGGTTGTGCTGGTACAGAACTTCGTGATTCAGTAGCATGTACTGAAATGAGGGAAAGGGTTCCATGTGTTCAAATGTTGAAGATGGGACATTCGGCCATACCGTTTGTATGTGTAAAAATTATGAACTATGACTGGGTAAGTTTAGGTGAGAAAGAGAAATAAGTTAAAGACTTTAAAGTAATAATTTAAAACAGCGTATAAAAATGAAATGAAGGGCTCGGGGCAGAAATGTGACAAGGCGCTAGGAGTGACTTTTTCATCAATTTTTATTTTCATGTTTAAAATTGAAATAAACATGACAATGGGTAATGTCATTTGGAGAAAAACATATCTGATTTAGCATTGCAGAATATAGAATTTATAGTACCTTCAAAAAATTTTACTAATATCTTTTAAAAATTGGAAATTGTCCTACTGAAAAATCCACATCATGTGGCATATCATATTCTAGCCCCGAGCCCTTCAAATATTTAATAATTAAGAAAAAATATACAAACAACTATTCAGGTGTTCGCTTAGTGTGCTGCGAGGCTATCCTACTTGGCCTTACTGTTGTCTCTTGTAGTGCGCTACAAATACATATAGTCAAACCCTGCTAACACGAACTCGCATCACCCCGTTTGCACTGCGAGCTAAGCGCGCTCAACCCATCAATGCACTTACGAGTTAAGCGCACTTACTTTAAAAGTCGTTTGCACTAGAGAACGCACTTAAAGTTTAACTGCAAACCGCGACTTCAAATGGAATGGTAAATTAACTGTAACTGTGTTTATGCTGTGGAAGAGAAGGAACTTAGATTCTATTCCTCTCCATCTGAGCACTGCGCCGTGGCGTCGAATGAAAAAAAATATTGTTTTCTGAATCAGCCGTGACTGTGACTGTAATTATCGGCACTTCTATTTACTATTCGCAGCTTCGTCATGAACAACGAAGTTGCAATAGCTCATATATCTTATCAAGCTAATCTTACATACTTGTTTAAGAAACGTGCAAATTTCAAACGACAAATATTATTAATGATTGAAAAACAGGACAAAATTCTTCAAGAGTTACTGATGTTGAGTTTGGTACTGGCGGACAGTACAAGATGTCCAGATTCATGGTCTCTGGCAAAAGAATCACAGTGGTACGAAAGAATTGCCACTGTTTTCACGGACGAGCAGTGGAAAAGCAATTTCCGAATAACCAAAAGTATGTACTTTGACCTCTGTGATCGATCATCGGAACTTGAGAGGAAAGCGAGCAATTTCAGGAATCCCATTCCTCTTGGCAAAATAGTTGCAATTGCTCTCTACAAACTAGGCTCGTCAGCAGAATATAGGACGATTGCCAGCCTATTTGGAGTTCACAAATCCACAGTATGTGAATGTGTCTTGGAATTCTGCTCATTACTTGTGGACAATCTTCTTAAAGAAGTGATAACATTTCCATCTAGCACAGCAGAAGTTTCTCGTTTAATAGGAGAATTTGAAGAATTTGGGGCTTTCCTCAATGTTGTGGAGCCATTGATGGTTCAAACATTCAAATAAAACCCCCCAAAAAACGCAATTTGTTATTACAATTATAGAAGTTTTTACAGTGTAATACTTCTAGCAGTGGTGGATGCAAAATACAAGTTCCTATACATAAACGTGGGGGCTACGGGAAGAAATAATGATTCTTTTGTATTTAAAAATTCAAATTTATATCGTTTTTTCCGCCAAAGCACCATTCTCCCACCTCTAAACAGAATACTAAACAATGTTAGTGTCCCTGCATGTTTGGTTGCAGATTCCGCATTTCCGTTGCTGCCTTTTCTGCAGAAGCATACAGAGGCACCAAATGCCAGAGTATCAAAAACACTTCAACTCTACACTCTCTAGAGCTAGAGTTGTTGTAGAAAATGCTTTTGGAAGGCTGAAGGCTCGTTTTCGTTGTCTTCAACAAATGGATTTTTCCATCAAAAACACAACGAAGATTATACAAGCCTGCTGCATTCTAAACAACCTCTGTGAACTAAACAGTGATGATGTTGACCCAACATGGAGTGTTCCCCAAGCTCTTCCAAATCAAGATACCGAGGAAGGAGACACTGATGAACAATCAGTGCGCATTAGAGAAGCTATTGCTAATTTTCTTGCCTCTTAAAATGTATATATGTAGATAGACCTTTTTGTACAAAATTTTGATGTTGTTTTTCACATATATGTTAAATTAGTTTACAAAGTGATTTTAATTGTATTTTGATAATAGTTTATTTTTTAAATTTCTCAAGTAACCTTCAGTTTTGTCATTGACCATTGATCTTCACATTTCAAACTGTCAGTTTTTGCTGTATTCAACATCATAAATTTTTCAAGAACTTTGTCCTGCTTCTCAACCATTGCTAACATTTGTAATTTAAAGTTTGCACATTTTTTAAACAAGTATGTAACGCTGCCTTGATAAGATATAAAATTATTTTAAATGTTTAAAATAAAAAGACCCTTTTTTAAAATTCAGATTGTTTATTTCATTTGTTTAAAATAATGCAACAGTGAAACCTATGTCCAGGAGCCCCTCAAACTTGAATTGTTGTGAGGATAAACTTCACAATGTTTCGAATGAAATAAATAATGGGTAGACTTAGCACATACCTACATATATGCAATTTATTATGTTGTTGCGCTAAGGTTTGAAAGTTATATCTACAGTTCACCTCAAAAATGAGAAGCTTTTTTCAAGTTTTCCTCCATATATCTAATCCAGATTTCACTTATTCACAATTTTTTTAAATCTTGCATTTCCCATGTCCAAAAAATTGCATATTGGTAAAATATGTTACAAGGAATCACCTCCTAACAATAACTTGATTTTGATAAAACATTCAGATACCACTTATGTGCTTAGAATAGCAGTATAGGTATATAAAAGAAATTTATTAAATCGTCAGATAAAATGTGCCGAATCGTATTTTTGGGAGGATGCAGCAACTTCTTTTTGATATACCTACCCTTTTCTTACACGGAGAAATGAACTTCATTGTTAACAAAAAATGAAATATGATCATGCATACATAACAAATACCTATACGTAAGGAGTAGATATGTTATAGGCATAGTTCAATTTGCTTCAGTATTTTTCACTTTCTGTATAGTGAACCTCTTCGTACCAATTTTACCCCATGCTTTAATAATGTCAGTACATGTGAAACGAGCTAATTTAATTGAACTACTTGGTTTTATCAGAGCAGGGTTGATTTGGTGCTCAAATACAGCTTACGTAGTAATTGTTCTTCAAAAATAAATTCTCCTTCCACATAAAATTATACATGATACAGGACTGAGTCATTTGTTAACAGCATTACAGCACCGGAAAATTACCCACCTTGATGCATATTTTAATGGATTTAACGGGGTACAATCATATTGTCAAAGAAACATTCAAAAAAACTATGGAACAAATAAAAATTCAATAAAATAAACTTATGACTATTTTTCTAGGCCCCCATGTCTCGATTAAAATTGAAAACTTTAATGCAAAATAAAAATTTGCCGAGTACTGGATATTTGGCGAGATTTTTATCAGGTAATTTTTGGCACTTTTATTTTAATTAGAAAGATTTATGTCCTCCGAACAAAAATTTACAAATCAAGTAAAACTTTCTATTCTGCAAAATATGGGGAAAAAACATTTTACGTAGCAAACGAGTTTTAAAGTCATGACTTACATGTTTTTTTTTTTCATTCTCAAGTATTGAAGCCTAATACTGCAGATAATCCACTATTAAAACACAGTTGGTTTCATTCTACAAATTAAAAATTATTAATATATAATAATTATTATAAACACAAACTATTAATTACACATGTAAAACTTATTAATAACACAATTATTAATAACACAAAACTACAAAATTAAAATCATTTATTTAACAAATCCCTCAGCACATTTGTTTGTTCTTTTAAAACTTTAATAATACTGGCGTCATTTTCTACAGATTGCTTCATTATATTCAGCATTTCTTTCGAATTATCGTTATAATTCTGCTGTATGTTATTGAATTTTTGTAACAATTCGCCCGAAAATCGGGTCTTTTTCCTTCCTTCAACTCTTCTTCTCTTTGGTCTCTGAAAAAAAATAAAAAATAAAATAAGAGGGGTTAGGGCAAAATAACCTAAGTGACGCTACAAGAGGGTGTTGAAGTCCTATCTCAGTGTCTTCCTCTGCGGTGCCCACGACAGTAAAAACTAAAAAGTTTTTGAGAATAACTATAATGAAACAAATTGCTAAAAATGAACATTGGGAAGTCTGCTTTTTCAAAAGGAGCTAGCAATATATATTAACATCTATTGAACAGTCAAAAAATTGAATACTGGATATTAGGAGACAAATACTCGGCAATATGAACAAAATAATGAAGTGATTTTTTTCAAAATTAAGAATTTCAGTTGCCGTGTACAACATTTAATTAAAAAATTGCTAACCTGGGGTGCAACAGAATCTTCTTGATTTGATGGACCAGCTACTGGTTCCAGCTCGGGAAGTTCAGGCCGGGGACTACCGACACCAACATCTTCTACTGGATCTGCAGCAGGTAGCTGACAATTCAAAAAATAAAATAAATACTGAAGAAAACTACATACACTCTAAATTGCTTTTACAAAAAACGACAAATGACTGTACGCATCCAGAGAACTAATAATTATACAGAAACGTAGGGTAGCACTCCACTCTGAGAGGCAGAAAAGAGGAAATTAGAAATAAACCTTGCAAGGTGATGCCATTTTGTACAAGTCAACATAGTTCATAGCGTATCAACTAAGACTATCAACAACTTACCGCATGCAAATTTTTACTGAGAAGAATAAGCAGCATTTTACTCTTGGTATTAACATGACATCCACAGCTGATCAAGCAATTCAAAGCATAAAAACTCTAAAACTTTTCTTTTTTTTTTTTTTTTTTTTTGCAAATGCCAACCAAGAAGCAAATTGGCAAAATTTGTTAATACAAAAGGTGTTATGAATGAAATTGTATCTGAAATAAAATCACATTCCCTCTATGATTTATTTGATAAATATCAATTTTTAAACAATGTAATAAGATTACCCCCCCCCCCCACAATTTTAAGTTTTTCCACTCGATACATTTTTTATATAACTAGTCCAAGTAATACAATGCTAATAATGAGGATTTATGCTACGCACTTGATTTGGTAATGCTCCACCTTCCTGGCAGTCCTCTTCAAGAGACATGTCTGTCACTAAAGATGCTGCAAAAAAAAAAAAATAAATAAATAAATAAATAAATAAATAAATTATGAGCATGGTTTAGATTTTATGCAAATAAATTTTAAGTGTTTTTTAATATCCTTATTGCTCACTATTTTCATCGGCCAGAAAGCTGTTATCCATGCTTTCCACCATTGACGATGCATCTTGGCACGGTAGCACCCCAATCACTTCATGCACCGCTTGAAAAAATCTCCATTTGGACGATTCTCCTCCAGTTGTGCCAATCTTAGTTTTTTCTTCCCTAGAAGTACAAAAGCATTTTCAGAGGCGACCAAAGGTTTTTTTTGTAAATGATATGCAGCTTCAAATCTTAAGCATTCAAATGCATCACTAGATATTTAGTTCAGTAATTAACCAGATTAATATATGCACATAATCAGTCCTGTAACCCTGGGCAGAGGAGAAGGGAGCTTTGTCCCCCAATACATTTAATTTTTCATGTTAAAAAGGAATGTCACTGTAACGTAAATGTGTTTAAAAACTACCGCTTTTTTGGGGACTTCCTGTAAACCCCACAAAGGTGAGTTACCCCAAATACTACTTTTCCCTAAGTACGGCACTGTATTCAAGTGTATGAACTGTACATACTGTGGGAGTGGGGGTTAAAATCTGCTCAAAAATTATTATAAACTAATATCAAAATGATCATTACAAACTTATCATTGCAATGCAATGTTTCAGCCGAGTTTATAAGTTCTTTAGCAAAAATGCTAAAACTGGAGAAAATGCTTTAGCAATACGCTAAAATGTCAAATTTCTATTTTAATCCCTCAAATTCAAAGTATAAAAATACAGTTCCAAATCAGACAAGTAGAAATAGTAAAATATCATTCATGAAAGGAATGGAGAAAAAGGCCCGGTTTGTTGTCCTTTATTATTTGTGCAGCTAGATAGGTTTTTGTACAAAATTGACTATGGGAAAATGGCGTGTTTTTAGGCGGAACCACTTCTATAACATCTGGGATTGTAAATAGAGACGTACCGAGTACTCGCGAACTACTTGGTACTCGGCCAAACTTTGAATAGGTACTCGGCCCATACCGAGTAGTTGCAAAAAAAGCAATATTTCCATGACAGATATTAATATTTATAAAAAGCGCAATCATATATATAATATTCTGCAATCATTTACAATCAAGGGTGCCCAATGCAAAATTTTTCTCCATGGTTTAGAGTATTTTCTACATGGAAACGGATTTCAGTACAGTAAAAAGATTTTAAAATTTGACCTTTAATAACTTATTCATTAATGGCTGGAAAAGAATTTTTAAATACATTTTTGCAAAGAAAAAAGCATTAAAAGAAAGGAAGTTCTCATTTCTAAGGGGGGTGGGGCAGGGCTTGAGCCCCCTTACCCCCTTATATGGGTGCCCTTGTTTACAATTCAAATTTACAAGTGAAATTTAAATTTTGAGATTAATGAAGTTTGTAATCCTTCAATGGAATTATGGACATGTGCTCTGGGTTTACAAGGAATTCCTTTTTCGATGCGCAAAATGTGACTCACAGATTTAAAGGCATCCGACAAAAGGCAGATTTTTTTGTGGAATGTCTTTGCATTCTTTAACTCACATTTTACGCCCTGAAAAAGACGTTCCTTTTCAGGGCCGGATTTGGAAGTGTGGAGGCCCCTAATCAGGGTTCAAAATTATCCCATACTTTGATATATATCCGACTATTTTGATACACATGTATTATATCACATAAATTTTCAATCAGCACAAGTTAGGATATTTTGTAAAAATTTTATTGTGGGGGCCCCTTTGTTGTGGAGGCCCCGGGGCAGCTTCCCTGCCGGCCTTGTTCCTTGTAATGCAGAAACAAGTGTCTGTAGTGCATTTGTTTTCTTTGCTTTCAAAAATTATTTATGTTGAGCGGACTAGAACTATAATAGATTGGTATAGTTTGTTTTAATTCTAACTTGATTAATCATACCTTTTCTTTATTTACTTTTATTTAAATTTTTTTTTTTTTTTTTTGTAATTTTTGACAACAAAATTTTCTAAATAATGAGCAATTAAATTTCAGCAGGAATTTAGTTTTTAAAACTATTATATGGACTAGGAGGTCTATACTACTATTCCAATAAGTTCAAAATTCATCACATGTGTTTCAGTGGTTCTTCTTAAAACATAATTGGTACTCCGTGACTCGGCCGAGTGCTCGGTAACTCGGTACTCGGCCAAAGTGCTACTCGGTACGTCTCTAATTGTAAACAATAAAAAAAAACCTTTATGTTTACGAATAAATTTTGAAAAGTCTTATTTACATTGACACAATTTATTGCAAGAAAAAATATTGTACAAATGCATACATAAATAAATAGAAAAAAATCACTCACCTGTAACGCCGGTTTAAGTTTTGTATTTTTTTCGAGATCTCTGCAGAACTCCGTGTAAATCCGTATGTTTTGAAAGAACAGCTCATTCCTTCATAAACCACACGGTTGCGTTTACTTTTTCTTAAATTTGCAAGATTCTCATGCCATATATTTACGAGGGCAAACGTTTCATCGTCTGCCCAATTGTCCTTCCGCTTTAAGCTCAAGGCTTAATTCCGCCAGTGCAAACGGGGTGCATAACGCGAAATTTCGCTTAGCGCGAAATAAATGCCATTCCCCGTTAGATAAAGCTACAAATTAGTGTTAAATCAATCGCTTAATACGAAGAGGATTTAGACGAAATCCCGCATGAGACGAAGAAAATTTTAAGGTCTTGAACAGAAAAGGGAAGAGAAAATCTCCATACTTTTACATGAAATTACTTTCGAAAGTCGAAAGATCTGCTCTTGAACGCAAGCGACATGGATGGTAGCGCGGCAATTCCTCTCCTTGTGCAGGAAAATCGGGAAAACCACGCTGCTTCAAGAAAGTTCGAACTTTAGCTGTAGACTATGCTTACAGTAAAAAGCTTGGATGAACAGGGAAATTTTCACCAAGTGGCTGACAAACCTAGGCATAAAATTTCATCGTGGAAAAGAAAAGTCTGATTCTGGACACCTGTTCTGCCCATATAGAGGTTTAAGGTCTAAAAGCGATAGTGTTTTTTTACCCGTCAACACTGCAGCGAAAATCCACTCTTGTGATCAATGAAAAATCAGATGTTTGAAAATGCACTGTCGTAGAGAAATGGTTCCGAATAGTCATTGTCTGTTTCGAATTGCATGTGTTTCTTACTTAAACTATAAAATTTAATGCTTGGGTGTACATTTTTGTACAAAGATACATTGGTTCCTACATTTTCTGAGGACCCTCCCCCCCCCGAAAAAAAGAAAAAACTTGTCTGATATACACAAACCGATAAACGTCGAAATCATTCAACACGAAATATTTTGGCGGCTCCGTCGAATTCGTGTTAACGAGGTTTGACAAACATCCTATTCTGCACCGCATTTGACGTTGCACCTTTGGTTGCACTTCGGTTCTCGACTTACTTTTCGGCCTCGGCTGTGTACTTCGCTGGCTTTGTCCATACTTGCCACGCGAGAGAGTTTAAGTTAGCGACAAAATTTGAATTGATGTTTTTGAGACGTAAATTACTTTCATTTCAAGGACAGGATGAACGGGTGAAGGGTAATGAAAACTGATGTTTTGCTTAATATCTCCGCTGGTTGAAGTCGTACAAAGAAGAAACATGACTGAGCATGATCCTCGTAAGATTTCGAATCTTTTGATACCTAGTTCGATTGTCATTTCTCTTGCGTTCTGGAGAAGCTCGAATGACATAGATGAACAAATAAAGTTGGATTTTAATATTGTCAATAAATTTCATATTTTTAATCACTTTACAGTACTTTTATTTAAGAGCAACATCCCTTGCCGACAGGTATTTGAAGGAGAAGAATCGCTTTGGAAATGTCTGTGAATCTTACAAAATATTTCTCCACAGCGTTCAGCACAAGTTAAAGACTACAATAATTTCACTCCGATTTGTGCACCTATAAGTACTATTTCAGCCTAAAAATATTCCTCCATAATTAAGATTTATGAACTTTGCATCATAAAACTGACGATATATGGAGATTAAAAATATTAAAGTGAAAAGATATTTTTTAATTGCTTGGTACACTTTGTAATTCATTCAAGATTTCCGGTAACATGTCGATAAAATATTTACTTCCTAGCAGAATAAACTAAATCTAGACAATTTTCCATAATGTTTAATTTATATTCATGATTGCATAACTAAAATGATAAATGTTAATTTTAAGCAAAATCATCTTAAAAGTGTACATGCTTAATGTTTTTGAAAAGAAGAATTTTAAAATATTAGGGGAGACTGGGGATACTTGATCCCCACTTTAGTTTTCAATTTTTTTTTCTCTGCTGCAAATTATCAGTTTTTTTTTTTAAACACGTGTACAAAGGTAATTTTTTTCTCTATCTGACAGTATTTTTTTAGTTGAAATTAAACAGATAGTTTTGGCAAAATAACTTTTTTTCAAATTTCATAAAGGGATCATGTATCCCCATATCAAGGGATACATGATCCCTTTATGGGGGATACTTGCTCCCACTGAGAAATTACATAGATTTTTAATTAGATCGGCAATTTATGGATTTTAGTTTTTTACATAATGTTTCTAAAAATAACACCATTTCTAATTTCTTTATTAGATTAAAATAATGTGAACATAAATTAACATAGCTTCAAATTTCTCTAGACACATTTGTAAAAAAACTATACACAACTTTCATGAACTTATAGTCCAGTCAAATTAGGTCGAAAAAGGGTCGAACCTGGACATTCAAAAAAAAGAATGTTCACCTATACCAAATTGTTCAGTATCATGAGCAGATAACGTACCAAAAAGTCCCAAGAGTTTGAGCGTCGGGTTTGGGAGTTATGGAGGGGCAGAGAGGGGGCTCAAAATGCAGATTATTGCTTTATTTCAGCTGTATTTCCAACACTATTCGTTTTATTGAAACGGTAATTGAATATAAGTTGAATATGGAACAAATTACAAACACTGCAAGTACTATTCTTACACACATTCGTCATTACGGGGGGAGTTGACCCCCCCCCGCACCCTCCCCTCCCCTTCGGATTTTGAGATATATACATTGTACAAATGCAAAAGTTTCATTGCAGGTATTTTATTATTTTTTATGGCATTTTCCAGTGTATTCCCTTTGCCTCCCCCTCTCCCATGAGTAAATGAAATGACGGGCCTAATCATATGTATCTGAATCCCAAATAACGTTGACACTTATTTGTTCATCGAATAAGAAAAAAATTCCGAAGTGCATTCTCTTTGGATTTTTTAAAGAAGTGCTATAGAATATGACATTTCATAGATTCATTTTTGCCGATGAATATTATGCTAAGAAAATTGATAGTAATCCTATATTTAAAGTGTTTTTTTTTTTTTTTCAGTTATAAGTTAAAATGGCGTAGAGACGGCATTGAAATTTATTCTCCTGTACGCAGGCTCGAATCTACGTACCCGCAGACCCAGCAATGCGGGGGCCTGTTGGGGAGGGAGGGCGGTAAAGGGGGGGGGGGGCTTTAAACCAAAAAACTTTAAAAAACTAAATAAAACCAATACTTCAAATTTAAAAGCTGAATATGTTTTTGTAATCTTTTAGTGAAAATTTGAGGAACTATAGAGAATCTAAACACATAGTATTACTTATGAACTTTAGCGAACCTTAATTAATAAAAATAGTTTAACAGGAGTCACCAAGTTGTGTATTTGAAACAAATTCCTTTTAATAATAAAATATACTATGCACAGAAATAATCATTAGGAATCCTCAAAGTTTTAAAATATAGAAACGAAAGCACACACCCACATCGGTTCTAAAAATTTGAAGGACGAAAACAGAAGAAAATTTGGTGGTCTGGCGATTGCAGTTTTTGCATTGTAGGTACTGCTCTGTACGTCTGTTTTTGGGTCTCAGTGTGAATCGGATGTCGGAATGAATGTTGAAAGTATAAAAAAGGTTAGTTTCTGAAATCTGAAAGGTAAGACGTTGCGCCGTAAGCGCAGGGCTTGATTACCCAAAAGGCTCGGGAAGCTAAAGCTCCCCCTCAGAATTTTCAGGAAGCCCAAAAATTACTGAAAAAATGCTTAAAAATTTTAGGTTCAGCTTTTAAAGGTACTGCAAACATTAGAACTGGTTCGATCAAATTTGGCCGAACTATTACAATGTACTTTCATAACAATTTTGTGACAAGAAAAATCTGTTTCAGCAACTAAAGACCCTTTATTGTTTAGAATTTCAGTGAAAACGTATGTAATTTACGAAAATTCTATCAGTCGGGTAGGAGGAAAGGTTAAACATTGATCTGCATTTTGCTGTGTCACTTTTAAAAATAACACATCTAGCAACAGTGAATTTTACTTAAATGTGCGTTGAATTTTTAGAAAAACTTCCAACACAGAATTTGTGAGGCCCTGAAATGAGAAGGAGCTTTCCCACTTCAGAGGTTAATCGGAGCCTGCTTAAAGTCTTCTACAAAAATAATTTGTGTTTTCTCTTCACTTTGCAGATTTGCCGCTTCTATTTCTATAACTTCTGTTGAGTGCAGAAAAAAAAAGTAAATGCACCATAAGATAGAACTCATTTAAACGATGTTTGTTTTGATTTTCAAACGTAATTGTTGGCATTTTTCAAGTTTGAATTGCTTTTCTCCTTGGAACATTTTCAAAAGTAAAAACAGACTTTTGCTTCCAAATGTATAATATGTTATGTTTCTGAAAAGGTTTAAGAAAAAATTACATTTTACTTTCATTTAAAAAAGGAAATGACAAAGAATCTCTGATTTTTTAAAAACCTTTTTTTTTTTTTTTGGCAAGAGCAAAGATTATACTTGCAAATCTCCACCCCCCTCTCTTCCTGTAGTTTAAATACTAGCAAGTATGTCTCTAGCGGTGCTGCTTCGGTTCTAAAAGTAGCCATCAATTTTTGGCACTTGGATTCGATCATTTACGGAAGTTCAGTGTACTATTTTCGCTCAACGTGTGTTTAACGTCTGTTCTTATCTTTTTACATTTCAATCCGACCCGTTTCTGTTCTTCTTGGGGACATAACATAAATATATTTTCTCTTTACTTCAAGAAAAATGTAGGTTTACACTTTTGAACTTGCATTTCCATTAACGTGCTACTTTAAAAGAATGTAAAAACCTTTTTGTCTCCAAATTAAGGTATTTCTGTGAAAGTTTTGCTTACAAATGAAATTGAAGAACAAAATTAAAATATTGAAAAAGCCGCATTGCGGTACATTCTTCCGTGGTCCTAAAAAATTTGTCCCAAATGTATGACTATAATGTTAGCAAAAGAAAAATGAGCTAAAATGGCAGAAAATGTAAAACGTGAAATAAAATTGGGAAAAAAGTGACACACTTAATATGTGTTTTTGTTACAAGCATATAATTCCCATTATTTAAATTATGAAATTCTAACTAAGAAGTTAAACGTCATTCATACAAAATCCAGCGTCTTATAAACTCGGCCAATGAAGAGTTAAAGACGTGGTTTAATCAATGAATAACCAGGAAATTAAAACCTTTTATGAAATTTTGAAGACTGAATAATAAAGAAGTAAAGTGTTTCAATTATCAAAACTAAACATTTTTGAACGAATCGTTCAAATTACGGTAACACATGGTGAGGAACAAGACAAAGCTAAAAATCACATGAAACCTAAATCTGGATCATGTTTTTAAAAAATTTCCCTGCATTCAATTTAATCTGGTACAATATTTGTCAGAAATAGACATTGAAATGTCTGAGAAACACGTCAAAAATTTGTATTTTGACCCGATTTAGTCCGTCATTTCATTAACCTGGGGGGGGGGGGAGGAGAGGTAGCAAAGGGAATGTACTCAAAAAATGTTATTTTAAAAACAGTAAAACACGAGCAAGGAAACTTTTTCATTTGTACAATGCATACCTCAAAAATGGGGGGGGGGGGGATTCCCCCCCCCCAAAGACAGATCTTTGCAAAAAATATTACTTGTAATATTAGTTATATGTACCATATTCAACTTTTATTCAATTACCCTTTGATTAAAACGAATAGTGTTGGAAATACAGCTGAAATAAAGCAATGATCTGCATTTTGAGATCCCTCTTTGCCCCCCCCCATAACTCCCAAACCCGACGCTCAAACTCTTGGGACTTTTTGGTACGTTATCTCCTCATAGTACTGAACAACTTGGTATAGGTGCACATTCTTTTTTTTGAATGTCTGGGTCATGACCTAATTTGACTGGACTATTATGATTCTTTTGATCAATTACTTATTAGCCAATACAGTTGTGAACAATACAATATTTTATACATAAAACTAATAATATTTTTAAAGTAGCGTAATGAAACTAAAATTAAAACAAATAAAAAAAAATAGGATGACAAGCAGGAAAATAATATTATTTGCTTTTTGTCTTGCAATAAAAAAATTAAGAGCTTCATCAATTGAATTACTTTTTTTCCCTCTTTTTAAAAATTAAGTATAAGTGTACTTTTAAAAAAGAAAGCCTAGCTTATATGTTTTCAAAAGCTGAAAAGTTAAATGCAAACAATTCGTTTGTTGTAGTTCTTAAAGTTTCACTCAACCCAACTGGATGTGTACATCTTAACACATTTTGTCAATTTTTCAGGAAAAATAAATTGATAAAGCATATTACCTTTTCGCTTCAGAAAACTTGTTTCAAACTCGAGAAATCCAACTTTGCATTCTATCCGCTAATGGGTCTACATAATGGGCAACTCACTTTTTTGTTGTAAATCTAACTATAGTAAAATCATTTATTTTTTCTTTCAAACAAAGATTTGACATCTATTTTAACTTGTTCAAGCTCATTTGTCTGATCAGAATATAATTTATCAGTAGAGTTAGTTTGTTTAGATGTTTGAGGTGTTATGTGGGTTACAAGTGCGAATTGATATTTTAATTGTTTAGCATATTTACTGTAGTGATTGTTTAAATCTATAACTCAAACCATGATAAATTTTATCATTTGAACATGGTTTTGAATGTTTGAAGTAAATGTCAACTAAATAAATAACAGTTATATTGTTTTCATTGTGTTTATATTGTGATATGGACTCTTGATCTCTGGTATCATGTATCCCTCTAAACGCCGGGATCAAGTATTCCCAATAAGCGATTTTTACAAAGATACTTGTTCAATTATTAAAAATCAGTGGCAATTAACTAAAAATATGCCTCAGATATTAAAGACTGTCTATATTTTAATAAAATTCCGAAGTGTAATGTTAAAGTTGTATTTAGCGGATAATGTAAACTTCGGAATGCTTTCCTAAAAAAAGTTTACCATGACACATTCAGGCGATCATTTCTTGAGCTAAAACGAAATGGTTGAAAAACAAAATGTTGCCAGTTTTCATATACAAGTATAACTTTAGTATAATTGTCAGGTTTCAAATCTCTAATGATTTTGGTACATTTTTGGCTATTGGATCATGTATCCCTAGGGATCAAGTATCCCCAGTCTCCCCTATATTATGCAACGTCAAACATATCCAGAGAGTTTTTTTGTCCTGTAAGTCTGAATAATCACTGGGGAACTGCTATTTGCTTGTTAGATCTGTGACTTATTTTTGACTCTGAGTCCAAAAATGATTTTAATTTTAAACTATCACGTGAAGTTCGTAAGCTGCATTGGGTTCAAAACAACCAGTTCGAAAAAATAAGACGAAAGAAAATAATTTTTAGGCAAACAATAATTGCATACGCAATGAAAAAAAATATTTCTTTTGTGTCACTGATTTTCACAGAATTATTATTCATTCCTCACTGAAGATTTAATTTTTGCCGTGAAAACTAAGTGAATAATTTCTTTTATAAGCTGATAACAATAATATTCGTTTTAATAATAATAGTACTGAACTAGAAAAACAGAATAATTGGAGAACAAATTTTGACAGTTTAAAAAACTAACATAGCACAATTTTATATTTTTTGCTCTACATTGATACTATATGTACTAATAACAACAATATGTTCTGCAAAAGAAACGCTCTCTGTCATTTTACATAGGCTTAATGCATGGCGTACCTAGCACGGGTGACACCCGGGGTGATAGCTTGTGGTGTAACCCCCCCTGGCACCCCCCAAAGAAAAACAACTATTCTATGAAAACATGAAATTCATACAATTTTCAAAAACAACTATATTTGTGTTATAACGAAATTTTAAGTGGGTTAATGTTCGAGAGACAAAAACTGTGAACACTTTTTCTGTAATTTACCTTAGACGCAAATGTGCAGGATTTCAAGATGTCAAAAAAAGTAAGGGTGTGTATTAAATTGATGGTCCCTTAATTCTTTCAAAGATATGTCTCAAACACAGGGAAAGATAATGGGGGTTCAGTTTTTTGGTATAAAAGGTTTGGGAAAATAAGAACAGTAGCGTTTGCTGTGAAACCGAAAATAACGTTTATGAATGAAAACTCAGAGCATTCTGTAATATTTTGTGGAAATATTTTGAAATGCATATGGACGCGACCCTTCACATTTTAACAGCTTACATTTTTCAGCAGTGCTGGTAAGGCACATTTATAGAGACAGGGAGCGATACTGAACTTTCAAGAAGCGGCAAGTCTGCTACATAACCTGTCATACGAACTACTCTGATTATTTGATCCAGATCAGAAACCGATCAATATTTGGTCTTGCACCCCCAGAGGTCTCGTTTCACTTGGAGGACTTCATGACCACGATCATATTTAACGTCCCCCAGTCACCATTAATGAAGACGGTATGTCTTCGAACGGCTAGGATCGAACCCGGGACCGTCCGGTCAAAAGTCCAATGTCTTGCCGATCAGGCCACCACGTACTATTGATACTGTAAACAAGCAGAGGGTTGGGTCCACATGCATTTCTAAATCCATTCAGCAAGCTAATTAGTAAGTTGCTCTTCCAAAGACACACATGCATGAGCTTTTTCTTTCTTTAACACCATTTGTGAATTTGGATCTTAGCGCCACTTTAATCGTTCTGGCTCTTGCTTTACATGGGACGAAAAACAAAAAACGTTATGAGAAAAGGATTTGAAAAAAGTTAGAAAAAAATATGTACAAATCTGAAGTATATTTTTCCATAAATTGTTTGTGCAAGGTTATATCAACACCCTTTATAATCATTTAACAAAACAATGTATCACTGAACAGTGGTATTATTGCATATGTTTACCAAAAACTAAAAATTTTAGACGCATGAGTCAAATTTTTCATGAGATATTTTGTTCTCCATCTTTTTTCAATCTATGTTGTGGCGCATTTTTATATAACATCTCTTTTTCTCCTAGTTAATTAAGGTTCTGGCATTCAGTTACAGATTAACAACATTTTAAACGCTTTACAATCGAAGAAATAAATTGAGCATAGTTTAAATCAACGGAATGAGAAATAATATTTCGGTCATTCAGGGGTGCTTACCCCCTAAGAGAAAGAGCCCACCCCCCTAAATATCGCGAAAAAATATATATGAAAAATCCCTCAAAACAACCCCCCTAAAATTTTTTAATGCAGTTGTCCCCCTAGGTGGACGCCCCTGGGTCATTAGAAACAATTGTAATGTACACACCCCCAGCACGTTATATTACAATATTCAAGTACGAATTAAGAAATTTGTTGGAGTAAAATGTGAAAGTCAACATAAAAATATATACGTATTTAGCATTACTCATTTAAAATTCTTCAATCGTTTCTAAAATTTTCAACAGAAATCAAACCAACTACGTTAAAAATCCTATATTTCTTTCAGGATCTAAACTGCGTAAGTGATTAGATTTCATGGTTTGACAGTATTCTGTGTGCATCAGTCTTAAACTAATGTAATTTGTTGAATCATGTCGGGATAAATAAACATTGTCTTCATCTTAAATGTTTACGACGTGAAACAGAAAATATGCCATCAGTTATGCATTCACCATAAAAAGTTTTTGTTTTTTGGTGCGAAACAAAATGTAAAACAAAATCTTTTTCTTTTCTCAACATTTACAAATGAAGAAAAATACTCATTGAAATCATTTTCTGCTAAATATAATGTGATTATATTAAACCTAAATAAGATATAAAGTAATTACAGTTTTAAGAAATATTTTGCTGACTTTTGCGTCAAAAAAGTTTTATAGGCTATGGTTAGTTTTCCAGCCTGAAGGATGGAAGGGACAACATGTTTATGCAAATAGTTTAACTATTGGGGTTTATTTTGTTTCATATTTACTAGATACACAAAGGAGATATGCACCAAATTATTGAAATTAAGCACTAGTTTTAATAAAAAACTAATTTATTTGTTAGGACATCAAACATTTTGATTTTATAACGTTACTATTTCCCCTCAAATCGTAAATATCATTTTAACACAATATGACAAAAAGATCAATGAGATCTTTTCAAGTTTCTTTCAAAGATCCATTGCGATACCAAATTTTTGATATCATAGAAACATGCCTACGTCGTACTTTTTAGTACACTTCTGCGAAGCTTCTGTTTACATACAAGTTTTCTAATGGATTTATTTTGGACGAGTTGCCTCTATAAAATGCTTGAGGTGGTAAAGTTCAAAAATATCTGGTGTATAAATCAGTTTTAAAGGATGTTCAAGAGGTGGCCTTACTAGTATTAAATTGAAACGGACAATGTTGCAACTAATTTTATTTTATAACCTCATCGTTAGGCTTTCATTTTCAGTATGAGATATTTCGCTGAAGTGAAAACAACATTGTTTTCGTGTGGTCTGAATGTGTCAACTATTGTGCCAACCAGACATAATTTGCTGGAAAGTTTACTTTTCTGCTTTCATTTTAAGAAAAGTGCATCTGAAGGCAATATAATGCTGTCAGAGGCTTACTGGAACATGCTTCATCGGTTTCCACATGTGAATTTTAGTATAGACGTTTTAAAAGTGGTGATTTTAATACCAATGCAAAGAGCCCGATGAAAGACCACAAAAGTTTGAGGAAGCCGAATTGGAGGTTATCTTGGACGAAAACTATTGCCAAACAACTTTTCCGAACTTAATTGTTGTATTTGAGCCGAGCTTTGCTAGAGAAACGGCTGCACTATAAGGAGAAGCACGACAAGGAAATTTTGCAACATGATAACGCTCGGTCACTTGTCTCGCAGCTGGTCAGAACATACCTTGATACGCTGAAATGGGAAGTCCCACCCCACCCACCATATAGCTCAGATATTGCTCCTTTAGAATACTATTTGGTTTCGGCGATGCCGCATGCTCTTGAGGATCAGCACTTCCACTCTTTTGATGAAGTCCAAAATTGGATCAAATCGTGGATCGTATCAAAAAACCAATAATTTTTTCGAGATTCCATCCGAAAATAGAAAGATGTGAAAAGGTATTGGCCAACGGTGGACAATGCTTCGAAGAATGATCATGAAACCATTTTTTCACAATCAAAAGTCAAACTAAAAAAAAAAAAAAACCCTTTAAAACTTATTTTTACACCAGATAGTTTTATCGTAAAAAATCAAGAATTGAACGGGAGTAGATTATTCTTCAGGCAGTAAAACATTTTATAAATACCAAAAAAATATAGCCTCAAAATCGGATAGAAAAAATTGAATTTGCTCAAAAAGAATTGATTCTATTTTACTGGTGAAACAGGACGGAACTATACTTCAATTATCTAGTGCCAGAGCTACTTTACATTTCCCATGATCCTTTGACACAGGCGATGCCTGTAGTATTTTTTTCACTTTTGAGATTAGGCCGACCGGGTAGTGTAGTCTGGTGTTGGCCTCTTATGCCTAAAGGCGCAAGTTTGACCTGGCTCCAGTCGGTGGATTTTGAAGATAAAGAGAATCGACAACGTCCCCGTCGCATAATGTGGTTGTTGCATGTAAAAAGTCCATCGGGTACCCATTTGACTTTGAGAACTCCTGGCAAAATTAAATTTTTTGTTCAGCATTGCATTGAAGAAAGCCCCGTTTCCTCTATCTGGTGGAGAAATGGATGTCAAATTTATCGTGGTAATGTCATCCGCCAATTGTGATGCCACATGAAGGAATGTATGCTATATCGGAGGATAGCACTAAGCAAGCGAAAAGGTAAATAATCTAACGCGGCTCATTTTAAAAGATACAAAAGAACAACTCTTGAGATTAGTGTTGTGTCTACAGCTAATTGACTGCAAGAAAGAGATTTTTGCTTTTCATTTTAATTTATTATTTTAAACTTTATGTAAATACGCGGAAGTGTGACTACTTTATTGACAAAAGTCATGCATATGTTCATACTTATTGCAAATAAATGTTACGGTTATTAATGCCACTTGTCAGACCCAAGCCCATTCCTGGTAGCATTTTTTTAATAGGATACTTTTCCATTTAAGGTAACCCACTAGGCGCTTTTTTTATTTTTGGCAAATGTAATTTATTTATCGCTATTGTAAGCTAAGAAGTTTATAGTTGGCGACATTCAACTACTAAAATTTCTAAGTTCTAGGGTCACCGTATTGTTCTATTCTCGCCTAGGTAAAAGTTAAATAAGTCGCCAAACCCAGTGGCGTACCGTTAACGGAAAAGTACCTAAAATTGAAAGACGAGAATCTTTAGAATAATTTGTTCTCTTATATAAACACTTAGCTGAAAGTCTTCATTACTTCCTCAATATAATATTAGCATATATTTCCGATTTTATTTTGTTAACTTTTATCTTCATTTTAATTTTCATGTATAGCGGCCCTGATTAAAAGGCAGTGAACACTTGCAATTTAAAAGCTTCATTTATTACAGAGCACCCCTAGAAAGGATATCAAATGTTTGCTTTTGTATTCGTCCGATGAAACTGTATTGTGCTTTAAACGGACAGAGTAACTGATTGAAAAGGCAAGGGAAGTAGCTCCGTGTAAATCAGATTTAATCATATAAAAATTCTTATAAAATTAGATGATTACTTTTCGACGCAATACACTCTAGACGATATGCGCTCTTCTGTTGAACTAGATAAACAAAGAAATCCTTTTTGAACGCATTTCCAGGCAGAATGTGTGAATTGAAATGAACTGAAAAAGTTTTAAGACAGCTTCGGGCTTTATGTGAAGTTTAATTTGAAAGGTAACATTGTTTGAGTGAAGTAATTTAAAAATAGGAAATGCATGGGATAAGGGTTCTTGCATTGATTTCTTCAAAAAATTTATTTGTAATTTTCTCATGGGCAAAAATAATTAATGTATCATGAACTTCATATTGAAAAAATAAGAGTAAGTAAGTTAAAAAAAACACACTAAAGAAAACAATATGTAAATCGGAAAAAAAGGCAATGTGAAATTAACAGTAAGTTACCACACTTAGGCCAGGGCTATGGCAGATCTATACGCAATATACCAACAGCTCAGTTATGACGTGACCAGACTATATTGCATGTAGTAAAATGTTAGTATGTGTTAAATCACACCAAGCTCAACAATTAGAGGTATTCTTGCTTTACCGCATACTTTTCGGAAAGATTCTGTTTTTGAATCTACAACTCGTGGCCAGCCTAACGTAAGTCCAAAATTAGTGATCTTCAGTTTATTACTGCATTGTATGTTTGATCTTGTTCCTCATCGAGCCATAACAACACAACTCTAAAATTTTCCTTTATAATTAATTCCCCGTGTTTTAAGAGCGCTGGTCCCAACCTATATAAGCCCGAAACAAGCGTTTTTACGCTATCTCGCGAAATGGTGATGATGTAATTGTCTTAGTTTGGCTTTGAGGTACAGACATTGGCTGTTTGTTTAAGTCATTTTCTTATAATTATTTAAACTTCTTATTGTTTAGACTCGTTGCGATTGTCGAATATCTTTGCATCCATTAGCTCACATCTTTTTATGTTGAAAACCGGTTCCCTTTAACCCAGAAACGCATCTGCAATAATTTGAATATGTGTGCTTCTTAAACCATTGTTGTGTTGTGCATCATTTAATATTTAATACTCTTAATGTATTTTTTTATCGTACACCTCTATCCTATGAAAATAACGTTTTAAATAATGTTTTAATTCCTTTCTTTAATTATGATTTCTTTTACGTATCATATGTCATAAATGGACAATTTAAAATAAGATTAAAGCAAAGTCACAGAAGATCTTCCAGTTACATGCATAAAAACAGTGTAATAGAATTTTCCATTATAAAAGTTGAAACTGATATTGAATTTAAATAGAAAGCTTTTATAATGCATTACATAAGGATATCTTAGAAGGAAAATAAAACTGATAGGGAAATGGAACTCAGAATTTTTTTTGAAAGATTGTTTTAAGTACAAACATTTATATGAAAGCAAAACTTGAGCTTTTGAAAACTGAAAAACAATAACAGTCAAGATGTACGTCGCTATGAAGCCATAAATATCTTGGAATTCAATTTATTACTGAATACGTACTTAAAATAAAGAAAATTAATAGAAAATTAAGATACACATGGATTGTACCAGGATATGTTTCCGCTAAAAAATCTTGCACATCTTTTCAGATGCGTTAAGTTGTAACCGGTTTTCATTTCCTTGTAAAAAAAAAAAAACTTGTTAATTTAAAAACGAGCTGATGTGTGTGTGCATCACATTACTCCCTTTTACTCCAATTTAATGCCATTTCCCCATTATTGGCAATTTTAATGTGATTCAATTGTTTACTCTCTAAATATCACCAACAGTGACCAAATTGAAACAGATTTTAAAAAATCGCCCAGTTAGTCGCCAACTTGGCGACAAAACTTGGCGAATAAAACACTGGCGATATATCGCCAAGTGTCCGCCAAATTATAACACCACTCGAGTTTACATCGAAATTAACAATAACTAGGGGGCTATCGCCCCCTGCTCGCTAACGCTCGCCAACCCCCGGAACTGCTTACGCAGTTCCTTCGGATCGCTTCGCGATCCGAGCTCGCTACGCTCGCTCACCGGTCACCAAATATTGGTCTAGCTTTATCTGTATTTAAAAAAAAAAAATTAGTTTTCCTTTTTAATATGAATATCATAATACTTATGATTTTCATACATTTAAAATGGGACAATTACTTTGACATGCAACTCGTGCATTCGATTATTATGAAGCAAAAGTTTGCAATTCCATTATCTTTTGAGAGAAGTATGCAAGGGAACATTTTTGTACTAAAATTACAAACATAATGTAATCTTTGTTTCCTACATTTACTGAATGCAAAAGAAATTGCAGTGAAAAAACCCCACAATGTTAACACACTTAAGAACATTTCATGGTCATTAACTATACTATGTTCAGTGTCAAAATATGTGTATATATATATGTTTTAAAATGTCTAACAGTTGCAAAGAGCAAGCAACTTCTGACATTCTCTGAAAGCAGTTATTTAGTAAAAAAAATGTTAGAATGAGTGTTTTAAGAGTCAAGAAACCAAATCCAGTGGCACAACAGCTTATGAGGGCCAAGGCCTACTGTATCCATCTCACTCCTTCTGACCAAGGGCTCTGGGGTGCTAGGCAGATGTTCCGGTTAAGAGGTCAGCCTAATGTGGAACCCCCAGGGTTTAGTTCCCAAGCATACTTGGTACTTATTTTATCGACCCACTGAAGGAATGAACAGCTGAATCAATCATGCCCAACCCGGAGATCGAACCCGGACCTGCAGCGTGGAAGGGCTACCACTGAGCCTCTGGGCTTCAGAGCACTTGAATATAATTTACGAAGAAGAGAGCAGTGGGCTATGGAGTCTTTAGATGAAAGATCTGAACACAGATTGGTCAGAAATGCTGCCGATATGCTAAGGTGCACAAATGCACACCGTCTTCAAATCGAGAGAATTCCGCAAGTGTTTCCGAATACATTTACGGATTGATCATGTACTTTACTGGAGAAAAAGGGTTGACCTAAGACTGATAATTATAAAACTGGAGAAAAATATTATTGTAGCACAAAAAAAATTATTGATTACTATATAACACCAATATTTGTCATACCTCGGATACTATTTATTTCATTCTATAGCAACGTGCCTTTTAAATTCAAACGTAAACAATTTTCCGTTAGATTAGCCTTCCTAATGAGTATAAATAAAGCAGAGGGTCAAAATGATTTTGTAAAAGCATATTAGCAGTAAAATCAGGTTTTACGATTCAATTTGTTGCTTTACTTTGCCACTGTGGTTCAGTTCTTAACATCAATGCCATTGCAAAAGCATGTGAAATGTTTCGCTCTTCAGGTCTTCACGATTCAATTTGTTGCTTTACTTTGCCATTGTTGTTCAGTTCTTAACTTCAATGCATTGCAAAACTAAGTGACATGTTTTGGCAGTGAGAGTTGTCCAATAAATTCATTTAGTCTATGTGGAATAACATAATACAGTGAAGCACGGCTTATAGGTTTCTCTTCTATTCGTTTTTATTAATTATACGTCTTCTAAATTGTCCCTGGAGGGTCTAATATACATTTTCTTTACCAATTATACATTTTTTCATTTGTACGCTTTTTTCATAGTCCCTTCAAAAACGTATAAGCGGTGCTTTACTGTATATAAAAAAATGTGGTTGGGAAAAAAACTTCAGTATTTACAGGTTGCGGTTAGTTAAGTTTGACCATGAAAAGAAGGCGGATGACCTTGAAGGGAAACATCATTTGCATCATTTGTAATAGGTAGAATCTTCCAGAAAGCACCAAATAGTAAGAGGCATGGTCTCGTTAATCCTATCTATTCCAAAATAATAACAAACAACCTATCACAAATGATGTTTTTGCATTGAGGTCATCCACCTTCTTTTCGTGGTAAGCTATAGCAGGGCTGTGAAGTTGGACTGGTTTTATGGTAAAGTAGTCAGAGTCGAAGGTTTAAAATTTCAAGAGACGGAGTCGGTAATTTTCTCTCAAAATTCGCAAGTCTGCCAATATTTGCGGAGTCACAGCCGGGGTCGGACTAATTTTGGGTAAAGGAGTTGGAGTCTCTAAAAATCTTGTATTCAGAGTAGGACATTTTCCCTCCGACACTGCAGCCCTGGTAAGTAGGGAACTTTATTTTTTGTAAGCAATATGGTTAAGGGGAAAAACCTTTCGACATCAACATTAACTTGGCAAACTATTTTTTAAAAAAAGAAGAAAATCATAATACTTCTCGGCATACACGATAGAAAATTTCTGGGTTTTCAGATACTATGACTCTTGAATGCCTTACATATGACATGTCTATGACTGAAAAGTGGTTTTGTCAAATCTATAAAAAATTTTATCAAAAGTTTGACCCTGTGCGTTATTTATAGTCATTTGGAAGGCTAATCTAACAGGAAATTGTTCACGTTTGAATTTAAAAGGCACGTTACTATCGGATAAAATAAGTGGTATTCGAGGATAAGTATCAGTGTTATTATTAGCATTCTTTTTTAAAATAAAATAATATTTTCCTCCAGTTTCATTACTGTCACTGTTATTTCAACTCTTTTCTCCAGTAAAGTGCATGATTATACCGGAAATTTGTTTGAAAACACTTACAGAAATCACTCGATTTGCAATTCGCGGTTCACGGCGCACATTTACGCGCCTAATCCTATCGGCAGCATTGCTTACCGATCAGCGTTTAAATCTTTCTTCTAAAGACTCCCAAGCACACTGCTCTTTTCTTTGTAAATTATATTCAAATGATCGAAAATACTCATTCAAAAATCAAAATTCTAATGCTAGACATCTAACGCTAGAAGCCTGTCTGCAGCACTTGTAAACAACGATCGTAAACACGTAACCAAAGCGGATCGTTGCCAACGGAGAGAAAGAAATAAAGGCTCGTTTTGCGCCACGCATAAGCGTTTTATATATATATAGATTTCCCCCCAAAAAGGAGCAAAAGACCCCTTTAGAAACACCCGAATGCAACCAAAAGGGAGGTGCACAATTAGACCTCACTAGGAGTCTACGTACCAAATTTCAACTTTCTAGGACATACCGTTCTTGAGTTATGCGAGATACATACGCACATACATACGTACATACGGACGTCACGAGAAAATTCGTTGTAATTAACTCGGGGGTCGTCAAATTCCGGTGTCTGTACGTTCCTAGGCATATATCCACGTGTGATCGGGTCGAAAAAAAACTCAACATTCATTCGGGGGTGAGAAAAATGGAAATTATGGCCGATTTTTGAGTGAAAATTTTTTCGCGAATACAATACTTCCTTTTTTGTAAAAGGAAGTAAAAAATCATATCTTTTCTCACATGGTTTTTAACTTGGTCATTTTAAAATTGGAAATTTCATTTTTTATTGAGTATTTTTTTATTCGGAATAATTGGTTTGCCAAAGAAGGGGTTCGATCTGGATGACATCGGTTAATCGTGGTAAGGCTGAAATTATATCTAAACAGTAATTGTACATTGTTAGATAAAATTATGCCTTTAGAATGATGAGTAACTTTATGGTATTGCTGCAAATATCTATACTGCCGTGGGCAGGAAAAGGGCAGTATCTGCAGTTTTTTCACTTTTCATTTGTTTGCGTTTTTGTCATCTGTTGTACGTTAGCTTTATTGCACAAGCTTGCTTATTTCGTTTCTGCTGAAAAAAGGCGAGGAAAAAAAAAAAACTAATTGCAACATTTCCATATTGTTAGTAGTGAACCCAACACACATTTCTTCAAATACATCAAAAACTCATTTCTGTAGATACTGCTGTTTGCCTCTCCACGGCAGTATAGCTTATACTGTTTATAAACACACAATCTCTATTTAATGTACTTTGGAAAAAGTTTCTACAGTTTTAGCCACTACTGTAATGAGAAAAAAACGGTGAAGTTTTCGAAACTTGATTGCCCTCACGGATTGTGTGTTATTCCGTAAAGGTTGGTAGCCGCTTGCTTTGCGCTCCGTTTGGCAAATCTGTTATGAAATTGATTTCATAAAAAATCATAGAAATGGATGAAAAAAAAAGGTAATTTATAATTGCGTTCTTATTTTACTTTACTACTCTACCAGAGTCTCGTTTTACGACATCAAAACAGTATGAAGGCGTTTGTTCATTAGCTGCTATCAGAGCTTATCCACTTAAAATGTTGGGCCCCACCATTTTATTTTATTCTCTTACTTTTCTTTCTTGTTACTTTTAAATTTCGAGCTAACTTATGAAGATTAATTTCAAAATTACTCTATTTTTTACTTCCTAATTAGCTTCGTTAACAATCCAACGAGTTTTTTTTTTTTTTTTTTTTTTGATTTTTTGATCGCGGAATATATACTATTTCCCTAAATTCTAATAGAACTTAACTAATACTTCATACTTTATTACACAGAAAAAGCCATGTTGTTGGTAGAAAGTAATCTCCGCTTATTGCAAAAGGAAGTGTTGGTGCGTCTGTATATGCGTTGCATGTGGGTATGTGCACACTTACGAAATTAAGAACATTCGTAGTTTCAAATCTTTAATGACCTAGAAGTTCAAGTTTGAAAAAAATACACTAGAAATCTTTAAATAACATCTTTATTTTATATATTTTTTGGCGGATTGTAATTTCATCGCGCAACGAAAGCCATGCCTATTACACCATGAAATTAATTTTTGACTAGTTTGTAAAATGGAAATTATAGAAGACAATCATTAATGTTGTGTCATTGAGTCATTTAATTTGTAATTATTGTTGCTGTACTTCTTGATATTATATTACAGCAAAACCAAGCAAATATTCTAATTATTAAACAACTTTTCATAATATCTCTAAAGAGCAGCGACAGACCAGAATAAAATCTTGCCTAAGAGCTGAAGTTTCATATAAATATTTCAAGTGTAAGTTGGTAATAGATCAATTTACCCTACATTTCTCAACGAATATTAGAAAAACTTTGTTTCTTTGAGCTTTTCCTTATTCTAGTGTTATTACTTTTACAAAATTAAGGAAATTATGACCAGAAAAAGGAACTAGTTTTGGATGCAATACGTAAAATTGAATCTTTCAATTCATCCACGAGGTACTTAAAGATCGATAGTTAAACACTGAAATTCAGTTTAAAATTATTGATACTAATTTTATCAATAAATTAATTTCTGCTGTTTCTATTTATTTAAGTTATGTCATTAATTTAGTACAGAAAAAGTAAAAATGTTGGTTTTCGGAAAACTGAGCTTCACATTCCTGCTGCATATTTTTTCCTTTTCGGAGAGTAATGTAATGAATGTCTAGGAATCAGAGCACTAACCCCATACAAACGCTTTCATGTACAGATGCTAAAAAAAATGGAAGAAAGCTAATGGATGCTGAAGCAGAAAAATGTTTTCGCATTTTATGCAGGAGAAATGTTGATATAGAAAAGACTTTGCGAAGAAAATATGAATATGCAAGCATTCTGACTCAGTTACTGGAATTTCTAGGTTATTCTAGAAAGATAACTCACTTATTTCAAGAATTATTCTGAAATTTTCGCCATTTTGTACGGTATTATAGAAAAAAGTATAAACGATACAGCAGTTTAATAGCGACTATTGAAAAAAATTGCTCTTGATTAAACAATGCGTCTTAGGTAAACAAAATACAAATGTATGTATATATATATATATATATATATATATATATATATATATATATATATATATATATATATATATATATATATATATGTACACACATGCAAAAGTGAAATTTTTGTTGCTGCAATAATTGATATTATATTACAACAAAAACCAAGCAAATTCTTATTATTAAACAAGTGCTCGTAATATCGCAAAGAGCAGGGAGAGCCCAGATAAAAATTCGCCTAAGAGTTGAAGTTTTATATAAATATTCTAAGCATAGGTATAAACACTACACTCTAGACACCTATACATCTGTACACACATTATACAAAGGAGAATTCTGCGCAGGATGGTAGTTCAGTGCGATTATACTCACTTGTTCATATAGTACTCATGGTCGTGTCTCGTGTAATATGATACTACCGTTTTCGGGGGAGCATGAAAGATTACTGTGAAGGAGTAGATATAACACCTGTTTACTTGTCTCTGAGCTCGAATCGCATCAGCGCGAATGTAACATTTTTAGAGACATGCCATCAGCAACGACCCCACTACTGTAGTTCCACATTACAAGAGGAATTGACAACAATTTCTCAATAATTGCGAGTACTTTACCAACTTACTGTAAACAAGCAACCTGATACAAAAAGTGACAAAACTAAGCAGAGCATTTTCTGGAGTATTAGTTCAGGTAAGAATTTAATGGTGAGTCGTCAACGTTTTGTTACGTTGTTCACATGTCAGAGGTTCATCAACATATATGCGGGATAAATGGGACGAAGTACTTCTACTGTAGAAGACTTTTATCCATTGAAACTGTAAAGACAGGGCTAGTTATGTAAAAAAAAAATTTTTTTTGAGCTGTAAATGCATCGAATAAATACACAGGATTAATCGCCATACTTCCGCATGCAGGTAAAAGGCAGAAACTGCAAATTTTTTATTCTTTTTTGTATTGTCATCTACTGTACGTTAGCATTATTGTACAAATTTGCTTATTTGGTTTCCGTGAAGGAGAAAAAAAGAAAAAAAAAAAACTCTTCCAACTTATCCCTATTGTAAGCATTGGAATCCAAAACGCGTTTCTTCAACTGTCTCAAAAACTCATTTTATGCAGATGCTGCCGTTTACCTGCTCACGGCAGCATAATTACTTGGAGAATTCTAGAGTATAAATTGCGCATAATCACCTAAAACATTTTTCAGCGTAAGCATCACAACTGCTTGAAACTCCGCTCACATAAGTCCTTCAGCATAAGATGCTCATAAGTCCTTGAAAAATGATGCACCAAGAATATAGTTTTATTATTTTAACAGTAGCAGGACGTTGAAAAATAGCTAGTGCCAGACATAATTAAAGGCTTGATTAGGCATGTTTTTGTATAAATTGCACATTCACAGATAGTGCACTTACATGATTATTGTTATACAAATTAAAGTAGATTCTACTTCTATTGAATTTCTAAACACTTATGTTATTGAGTACTGTAAAAAGAAATGATGTAAAAGGAATTATTAACCGTGAAACTACTTGAAATTAGCCTAAAAAAATGCATTTTTTCTCTTTTTCTAAAGGTTTCATATTCAAGATGTTATTTTTAAAACTAATACGCAACTAATGTATTCTTCATTATATCCGAAGTGACACTCCAAGATTCTTTGTTAGTTCACGTAGTCTTTATTAGGTGTTTCATGTTATTAAAGTAACATTAAATACAAATTTGAAATTTTTAATTGAAAAAGTCTACTAAATCTATTTCTATTGAAATTTGAAATATTTGCTAGTAATTAAATACTCCTATCTTTAATACTCAATTAAATAAAACTGAGCAAAAAGATGCAGCATTAAAAAACACTTAGGTTCAAATACATGTTATGAAAAATCTATATTTTCATGAATAATACATTTTTTATGAGTACATTTTTACAATATGTTTATACATTCATTCCAAGTAAACTAACAAAGATCTTGGTATACGAAACATTCTTAGACGAAAAGCGAAAAGGTAACAAAGCAAAACGATAATGGAAATCCTTTGCTTCAAGACATTTTCGCTGTTGGAATGCAGAAAGAGATGATCCAGAAGGAATTATTAACATACAAGTACTCCCAACTTCGACAACAAGCTTTTAAATGAAATTAGATTATTTTGGCAAAAGAGACTTCAGTAGCATTTTAAAACAAGCATTTGATATCTTAGTTAACTTAAATTCTTAAGAGTAATACTTTCGCTCGCCGCATGGACGTAGCATAAATTTGAATTTATCTAGTTCCTGTTTATTTAACTAAAGTGTTTGAGTGTAAAGTAAATCAGTAATTTTTCTTTTTAAATTATGCTTAATAATTTCTCTGATTAAATTTAATCAAGTAGCATAATTTTTCAGCTCAAGTTGACTTGCATTAAAATTAGGATGAATATTTTCTTTGGAGCAGGCTATGGACATCTTTAATATCAACTTCAATGACATACAAGTGAGCAAAGAAATGTTCATACACTAGTATCTTTATTACGAAGAAGAAAACTATACGCGAAAGTGAACAAAAATGTCAGACAAATATTGGAATTTAAAAAGAGTGGTAAAAAACTGGAAGAATTTTATTTTTGAAAATCGGAAAAAAAGGGGAAAAATAACTTCTTGCACACGTTTCAGCATCTGCTACGATTATTCAAGATCGACATTCCTAAAATAAGAGCAAAACAAGCCCCAAACGGAGGTGTTGTTACACACAATTAAAAAAAAAAAAAAACATGTAATCACTAAATTTAGGAAAATGTTTTGTGAAGATACTTGTTTTCAAAGGACACTTGTTTTTGACAGGTATTTTTCACGGGAAACTTGTGAAATGGCACTTTGTCTTGAAATAATCTGTGAAGTTTTTCTTTTAGTGGAGAAGTGTCCCAAAGTGGATCACTTAAGGCTTGACTAATTTCATAAATTCAGTTTTCGATCTGCATTCTACAACGAAGGTAGATATATTTTTATACTTTAACACTTTATGAAACCGCAAAAATGATACCACATGGAATGTGCATAGATTCTAAAATATGACTTTTCTAATTCTGCAGAAAATGTCCGGTTTAGTAAACAAAGTGTACTTTTATTACGGATGAAACAGGTCAATACATTAAACTGTCAGAAGCAGTATTGTATTTGATACAAATGACATATTGTTGTTTATTAATGAGAAATGCTGAAAAAAATCTAACTTGAATGTCTGAATATTACAGTGTTTGTAACACAGTTGGACCGTTCCTGATTGTCTACATTGACATCATGTGTGGAACTTTTCTCATTTTTCCATACAGAAACAGAGCTTACAGTATGTAATAATGCGAAATATTTGATTGCAATTTGAAAGATAAATTTTTACAAGGATTCATTTTGCCCGATCCACTTTGTCCCAAATGGCAAGTACAATGTCATTCATGTTTACTATAGATAAGTTTAAGCTTCACAGAAACTAGACGCATCACGATTTTTTGCTGTTTCGTGTACTTATTCGTTAAAAATCATCAGGGGGATTGATAACGAATAAGTATTGGGGGATTAAAGGGACAGTTGCTCCTCCCCTAGAAGAGAACCTGCTACTTCCACGCTGTTTCCAAATGTCACCAAAGATAATTTAAATTTTAACTTTAGGACATCGATTTGAATATATTTCAGGAGTCGCTTTTTCTGCCCTCATCTCACCAAAAATAGCCTAAAACGTTTTTTATGCGGATACTATAATTTCAAGCAATTTCCGATGTCCGTACTAGGGGCGGCTAAAAACCGCTATCTTGTTGCGCCCCTTCTTGTCCCTCCCTAACGGGAATTCAGGCTACGCCTATGTCAATGATAAATATTTTATCTATTACCCTCATAGACCTATTTCGCAAGCACGTTTACAGTACAAAATTTAAAAATAAGACACAATTATTCATTTTTTTATTATTTGCTGTGTAAGTTAAAAACTTATAAAATAAATGCAACAACCGTTGCTGACAAGACCTACATAAAATCGATGGAATCACCTATTCTAAATTTTGAGAAGTTACGGTCAATCCACTTTGGGATATCCATTTTGGGCTACATTCTACTATATATATATATAGTTATTATCTCCGTGTTTTTTCTCCTTTTGCTGCGAAACTGGCAATTCGTCTGAACCAAAGAACTTTCAAAATCATCCGCGTGTGATTTATCATTCGGCATGCATCATATACTAAAATGTATAATGTATTGTTCTACCACGCATGAAAAATATCGCTTCTGCATTTCCTGCGTCATGATTTTATGCATTAATATAAGCAGCGACGCTCGGGCATGAAATAAATTGTGCCATGAATATACTTTTTTCGCTTATAAAAAATCTTAAAGAAAGCATTACTGAAGGTTGCAGTAACGCGCTGCATGTATTGAACAACTTAGGGGGATTTCCACGTCAAATCAATCAAAAATAAATAAATAATAAGATTTTGACCTTAACCACTAACGATTTTAACGAAAATTGGTTCGAGAGGCACATATGGTAAGATAAGTAATCCTGCCAATTTTTAGAATTCTACTTGAAAAATTTAACAAAATACAGGGCTATTAAAAAACTGAAAAAGTACGAATAACTAAAAGGTGTGACATACAAATGACTGTAACTTCTCTCCTAACTATAGTAGAATCAAAATTCAAAAATCATTGTTTAGCTGAAGAATGGAGCTTTCTCTTGATATAAAACTAACTTCTTATTACAGATTTAAGTTTCAAAGTCATTAACCGTGACTTTTGACCTTGAATATCTCAAAACATGCCCCCTTAGAATTTCTTCAAAAAAATATATTTTATAGCTTTAACATTATTCTTCCACTGCACCAAAACTTAGAGTGGGATCGGAATTGCCAGGTACTGGAAAAAAATCAGGAATGTTCATACGTTTTATATTTTGGAATTCCATATGTCAGGTTAGTGACCTCCTTGACCTCCTCACCATTTCCGATTTTAATGAAATTTCATGTGAAGGGCACATGTGACAAGATAAGTAAGCCTGCTAATTTTTAGAATTCTACTTCAAAAATTTTACGAAAAACAGGGCTGTTAAAAACTTTAAAAGTGAGAAATAAACGGAAAGTTGTGACATGCAAATGACTAACTTCTCTCCTAATGATAGTAGAATAAAAATTCAAAAGCCATTGCGAAGCTAATAAATAGAGCTTCTATTGATATAAAACATAACTTTTTCACCACAGGTTTAAGTTTCAAGGTCATTCACCGTGACTTTTGATCTTGAATATCTCAAAACACGCCCCCTTAGAATTTCTTCAAAAAAATATATATTGTAGCTCTAACACTATTCTTCCACTACACCAAAACGTAGGCTGGGCAATGGCAAGGGGACTGCAAAAAATCAGGAATGTTTTTATATTTTTGTTAGATGCTTTACATTATTTCTGGCCTAATATTATTGTTTTAATTTTTTGGTCGTATTCTTCATAAAATGTGCATAATTTGACAAATCGACAGGTTTCTTAAAAAAGAGCTAGAATATGACAGAACTTTTACTTAATAACCGTAATTTGTATCTCTAATAAGCAACAAATCTTGGAAATAAAAACAAGTTTTAGCCTATGACAAAGCTTCCCGTATAATGGCAGAGTTTTGTTTGTACTACATGAATAATGCGTCTAAAAATTAAAACAATATTAGGACAGAAATAATGTGAAAGTGAAACATTTAACGAAAGTTCAGTTGAATCTCGAAAACTCGAAGTCCGAAGGGACCGGCTAATAGCTTCGAGTTATCAAAAGTTCGAGTTACAGGAATTGGAAAGAAATATTCCTGATTTCTTTTGCAGTACCTTGATATTGCGGCCCAGCCTAAGTTTTAGAAGACTAGTGTTAGAACTATAATATGTATAAATACATTCTAAGGGAGCGCGTTTTGAGACATTCAAGGTCAAAATTCACAGTGAATTGAACCATGGTGAACACTTGAAAACGTTCACACCGTTGCCACATGGTGAATCTTGAAACTTAAACATGTCGTGAGAAAGGCATGTTTTACACCAATAAAAAGCTCTATTCTTTAACTTTACAATGCTTTTTAAATTTTTGTTCTACTATTATTAGGATAGAAGTTAGTCATTTGCATGTCACAACTGTTTTTTTCTCACTTTTTAAGTTTTAAACAGCCCTGTCGTTCGCAAAATTGTTGAAGTAGAATTCTGAAAATTGGCAGAATTACTTATCTTGTCACATATGTCCTTCACACGAAATTGTATAAAAATCGGAAATGGTGAGGAGGTCAAGAAGGTCACTGACTTGACATATGGAATTCCAAAATGTAAAACATGTGGACATCCCTGGTTTTTATTTTCAGTACCTTGCCATTGAGATCCCACTTTAAGTTTTGGTGTAGTGGAAGAAAAATGTTGAAGCTATAAAATATATTTTTTTAGCTTCAACATTTAAGCGGGCATGTTTTGAGATAGTCAAGGTCAAAAGTCACGGTGAATGATCTTGAAACTTAAATCTGTAGCAAGAAAGTCATGTTTTATATCAAAAGAAAGCTCTATTTTTTAGCTTTTCAATGATTTTTGAATTTTTATTTTACTATAAGAAAAGTTAGTTTTTTTACTTTTTGTTTTTTTCGCACTTTTTCAGTTTTTTAACAGCCTTGTATTTCGTAAAATTTTTTAAGTAGAATTCTAAAAATTGACAGGATTACTTATCCTGTCACACGTGTACCCCATGCCAAATTTCGTTAAAATCGGAAATGATGAGGTCAAGAAGGTGATTGGTCTGATATGGAATTGCCCTTATGTAGGATGAAAAAAAACTTTGATACTTAATGATGTTTATATGAATAACTATTTTGAATCTCGGGTGCTATTTGGTTATGCCAAATTAACAGACGCAGTGACTTTAATTGGATTGAGCTTCCTTCGAACAAAACTGACTGCTAAATACAGTAAAAAGCCGTAGTGGATGTTGCCCATTTTGCTATGCTCAGTAGTACTCATTTTTCATATGCAAAAAATCCCATAAAAATAAGGGTTTTAAACTGGCATCAGTGTGCGTGGTGCAAAATCGTAGAAGTTATGAAGTAAATTCATAGTCACAATGGTTTTTTTTATCATATCATACGTGATTAACTTTTTTCTATGAACCATCACGACTGCGGATTTACTTCGTAACTTTTATGGTTGTGTAGTACCAACCAGCTTTCAGTTCAAAGTTATAAATATTACGGGAGTTTTTTTTGTACAGATATTTTGTGAACGTTTTCGCATGAATACGTGCATTACTGACATTGGTCAAAACCAATGTCAATAATGTACACGTATTTCATGCAAAAATGTTGCGTGATAGATTCGAAAATTACCAGTAAAACTTTGCCTGAAAAGTTTCAAAATAAAATGGAAAACTGGGGCACAGGTAGCAGTCAAAGCAAGCGCGTTTGACCTCTCAGTCACTGAAGACTGCTGCGTAGATTTAGCTGGGGGTCTCCGTGGTTGTAGTAGAAACTTCGTCTTCTAAGATGGAAGTCGCGGGTTAGATTACCGCCGGTGCCCTAGGTGTCATTTCCTTCTCATTCATTTATTTATTCATGCAGAACACATACATAGAGAACTGCGTACAATGCGTCTTGCCTCCGGACACACACAGGAAATATATACAGCACAAGATAAGGAAATACACCCTTGTCACCGGCGGGAATCGAACCCCTGACCTCCGTCTTAGATGACGTAACCTCTTGTACAGAGCCACGGAGGCCTCTTATTTCCTTCTCTTCTGTAGTAAATATTTTGTGGGACCTCCGTGGCTCTATGGTAGAAGCTGCCTTTTCTTAGCCGGAGACTGTGGGTTCGATTCCCATCTCGCCTTGGGTGATCATTCATTCGCATGTATTGTGAATTTATCAGATGTATTGTCTTGAGAATATAATTTGGGACAATGAGGTGGATTATTGGATGTTAAAAGCTTCTCCGCTGGGAAATAGCGTAAGAACTTAATGTGTGTTATTAAATTAAAATGTTTCCTGTGCGCGTCCATATGCAAGGAACTTTGTACGCAGTCCTCTATGGATGTGAAGTTGTTTAGCTTCTGAATGAATAAAAATAAGATTTAAGCGTTTTTTCTTTCTGTTTCATTCCGAACTATATTTTTCAAATTTGAATTTGGCAGATTCGTGCAAACAGTTCTATTTTTATTTTTTTCGATTCAGAAACAATTTGCGGATGTCTTTAAGAATCTACTACGGGTGCCGCAACTTCCGCTGTCCCTATGTAACCCAGATTACTGCTATTAAATATATATACGTTTATCTGTACTTTCATGCTTTTATTTATTTTTAACGTGTTTTTTTACACTAATTATAATGCATTCAAGCCCAACATGGTGATGATGGGAAATGGCCTTCTCGTAAGCTGGTGAGTGTATGGCACCAGCTTAGTGATTGAAACCAGCTCACATTGACGAGTCTCAGCTATTTAAAGATGATGATGATGAGCCACATGATTTGCTTCTAATCAAACAGAATATGTAGGCAGAAATCTGCTGTTTTTGCGGAGAATTTGGGATAGATAACGAAGTGTGATTTCGCTGTACTCAATATGCGGTTACAATATGTAGGTCGCCTCATATAAGTCAAGTCTCATGTATTGATAAAACATATTTTTAGGTGTGTGAACAATCACAACTACATGCATGACGTCATACTTTGATATTGTATCCAAACTTAGAGCGCAAGTACTGTAATATATCTGGTATTACCTACCGCTCACACAATGCTGTAGTTAAATAAAGAATAAAAGAAAATTATGAAATTTTTATAAAAATTCATAGATTGCAAAATTTTCTTAAGGCTTTGTAGTTAAAAATTCCGTTAAAAATATTGATTTATTAAATGTAAATTTGGCTAGCTATTCCCGTGTTCCCTAAGTGATCGGCATTTCCCTATTTTCCCCAGTTTTCTCAATTTCCTTAGAATGACTTACGCTATTCTCATTCTAACCCCAAAACTCCGTCATTTAATAACCTATTTATTTCGCAACAAAAATATATTTAAACTGTGTGCAAGAAAGCAAAGTATTACTAATGTCTTCATTTAACAAAATGTAGTGTCGAAGTTGTTGAAAATTGCGCGTAAAAACATTGACACATTATTACTTGGAATATTTCTAAACCAAAGCTTTTCCCTGATAAATACGTCTCAATTTTGCTTTAAAAAATGTTCAAAATGCAATGATTTTTATGCTAATGGGCATTAATATTTGAAAATAAAGTGGGAAGCTTTTTGTTTAACTCTACTTTTTCAAATGCACTCTTTTTCAGGCGATTAGTTTGAAAGTTGCTAAGGCACTGAAATTTACATTCGCATAAATATTTGTTCCTGTTTAAAAGGCAAACTCGAAATCTTCTAATGCATCTTAAAAGAACTTCTATTTATTCGTTAGATACGTGTTTCGTAAATAAATCTTCGATGTCCAATAATATTTTTTTTCTAAAGAAAGTTGTCATGAACTAATAGCACTCAGTAAAAGTGTTCGGAAAGAAAACAAAACTGTATGTTTGTTGAAAATATATCAGAAGGGCTCAAGATAGCAAATTTTTATTACTTTCAAAGCTTCTTGTGGGAAAAGTTAGATAATAATCTGAATAGCTAGTATTTTCTCTTATTTTTTTAAATCAGCAACACTCCGGAAACTGCGATTTTTTTCAAACTAAAAATAGGGTGTAATTAACAGTTGTGAAGGAAGAATGCATACTTTCTAAAGTAAGTGGAAGTAAAATTTGTTTTAAAAAAAGAAATAGGAAGGATAGAAAAAAAATAATGTAAAATAAATAAATAAACATGTAAAGGGATCCAAAAAAAAAAATTTAATTCCTCTAAGAAATTATTAAAGTAGTTGCAACACGCATATTTACTACTGTTACAAGCTTTTATTTTCAATCAAAGATTGCTCACTGCTTCCGGTTTACTTTTATTTTGTTGGTTTCGCATTTTTTGTATAGTAGATGTTTATTTTATGTTTTTCATCTTAAATATGTGTTGAATGTAAAGCAAAGTAAAAATTAGCCTGCATTGAAGATTCATGTCAGACATATTATTTCTGATTCTCATAGGGAAATGTTTCTTCTAAAATACCTTCCGTACCCCTTTCAGGGGCGGTGGTTGCGCTGTGAAACCACTAATTTATGAATTTTTTTCTGTCTTTTTTCCGAATTTTTTGAATCAAAATTGCTTGAGTCCTCTTCTTTTAAGTTCAATGAACAACATTAGATAGCAGAATAACAAAAAAAAAAAAATTTCGTAGGCTCAATTTCTTGTTCAAATCATCAAATTTTTCATTTTTCATTTACCCCAAAAATTGGAATTTTTTTCAGATTTTAAAAATTTAAATTAGCGCTGAAAGAGTGAATCATTTTTCTTCTTTTTTCCTGAGGTAGTCAATCATATTGTTCGAAAATATTAAAATTCATTTTTACATGCATAAACATGTTTTTGTCCTTCCCCAGGTGGGGGGTGTGAATAAATGGGGACACCACCCCCAGTGAAAAAAAGTCTGAAAAAAATTTTTTAAACTGAAAAATCTACATCTAGATGATCAAATGAACCCATTTGTGGTGTTTTTTCTTAAGATTTTTCAAAAATTAATGACGCGCCCCTGAAAGGGGTACACTAGATGTCTTATCGACTACAAGTGTTGTTGCTTGTTGAGCTGTGCCAAGATCTAGTGTTTTTATTCAGTTATAATCGCCTGTACTGCTCAGAACGCATAGCTGTGCTTACATGTACTTTCTCTTTCGCCAATTCTTTAAAAGATTGAATCAGTTTTACCATCAAATTAACTGCAGCAAATGACTTGATTTTTTAGGCAGAATATTTAAAAAACTTTTACATTGCAAAGAACAAATTAATCAATAAAGGCAGGCTTAGTATGTTTTCACTGAAAGATTTACTTATTTGCACACACACACACACATATATAAGACTCATTTATTTTCCTGACAATTTCGTGAAAAGTTGAAATACTAAAAGCAATACATAAATTACAGGGCGGAATTTGTTGCTGTTGCTTTATTTCTGAAACCAATTTAAGGATGCTGTAAAAACAGTCTTTGTATTTGCATTTCTATGACCAAAGATACATTAAACATTTGCATACTTATCATCTTCCTATTAATAAAATAAAACCTAAAAACTCCACTGATGGAAATTTTACTATTTTCCATGTCTTAAATAAGATGTGGTGTTTAAGCCTTAAGCTTAGGAGTACATGTGTGATTTAGTTTCATGATTTGTGCAAGCAATATTTCATCATTTATGTATGAAGTTATGAACTATGAAACTAGTACTGGAATTCGGATTATGTTTTAGGACCCAGCTGAAAACTAATGATATTCATCAATTCAAAACTGGCACTCCGTATAATTATCGCGTCTGAGTTCTCAATCACAGAAAGGTGTCTTATTGCCCAGTTGAACTCAAATAAGCATCGCATAAGTCTTCGTTTCGAAATGTGATACAAAAATGTACTAAATGGAATGTAATATTCTTTTTGATGGTTGCAATTTTCATACATTTTTCAGAACAAATAGTGTGATTTTAAATAGGACTTTTGTACTCTTATAAATTTGATAAAGTTGATATCCTTATAACATACTGCGTGGGAATACCGATAAAAAGTTTTATTTAATAAATGAGGCAGTGAAAAGCAAAGGGATATGAGTGGACATTTTCAAGTTTTGAGTAAACCGCGTTTAATGATAAGGTCTTATAGGTAGGCTTTCATAGATATTTTTTCCAAATCATTCTATATAACAGCACCTACCAGGGCCACTAGCACTATCTTTCGCCCCCAAGACAGAGAAGAGGTCTCCTACCATTTGTACTGTTTACCTTCAAATTTCTAATTTTGCCAGTTACATCCTTTTTGCTTCTCACTGCCTCAAAAGTTGTACGTTAAAATAGTTTTACCTATTAGGACAGTGATTCTCAACCTGTGGAGCGTGCGTCTGTAGGGGGGGGGGAGCGAGCACACTCGAAGGAGGGGGACGCGAAAATATCCAAGAGAATACATTATTTAAATGAATTGATTAACTGACTGAAAGGAAAAGTAGACACATAAATAGAAAAGAAAATGCATTTCAACGTATTTAATAATCATCTTAAAAACTTCTGAGTTAAACATACTAAATTTAAAAAAAAAAAATAGTAATTGAATTGTCAGGTTTAAGAAGTCTAATAATCAAATGTTTGAGAAATCGAACTCATTTGTATAAGTGATAGTTTTCATTCAATGACCACCAAATTTTTGCTATATCTACCTTAAGGGACTCGTTTTTGTTTATCTGTTTTATCACTCTCATGTAGAGCAACGCTTGGAGAGAGATTTAGAGTTCAAAAGGTAATTTTGCCATTTTTTGGTTTTAATAATCCAACTACAACTCGAAGTCACTAATAATTTTACTAATCCAACTGCAACTCGAAGTCACTAATAATTTAATCTGACGATTAAATTATTAGTGACTTCCTTGGGCCTGTCTCGAAGAACAAAGTTTTTCGAAGGAGGGCTCCTTCTCATCCATTCTCACTTCTGCTTCTATATTTAGCCGAGATCTGTATTTTGTCTTCAAAGAAGCAGGATGTTGAAAATGGTAATAGAATGCGGAATGCCCTTATTTTTAGTGCAGAAAACGAATTCTCTACTCCTGACGAAAATTCAAATAGGGATTTATTATTAAATTGTCTTTCGGATTCGCCACTTGTCGTTAAGTCTGAATTTTTCTTCTTCATCAATACAGAGTTCTTCGGGAATCTTATGAAATGGATCTCTAACCCACTCGTACTTGCTATCAGTTTGTCTTCAGCAAGAAAATACTTTTTAAAATTCTTTACCACCATACCTAAATAATTTTCAATGGTTACAAAAAAAAAAAAAAAAAAAAAAAAAAAAACTTGTTCTTCTTCAGCTTTGTAAATTTTAGTACTGTTACAGGTTAGGTATCAGCCTCATCTAGGTTCTAGATTGCTTCTAATTTATTTACATTCAGTTCTTGAATTTCCTACGTTCTAATATGACTATGCTCAAAACAAAGTTATGCGTAGTAATATTAAATTTGTTTAAGAGATTAATAATTTTATTTAATAACCTGCTTCAGATATCTCAACTAGCTTCAGTTTCAAACTTTGACTCTGCCCTAGTATTGATTTATTTGCCTCGTATTCATTTTCTGTCTTCGTATTTGTTTTACAAATACGAAGACACGACAGAAAATGAAATAAAAATGAAGAAAATAATTACTTTGTAGTCATGAATTTTTTTCTCACAAAACTATCAATTTAACTCTTTTGATGCTGATTGTTACTATGGCCCCATTTAGTAGTAAAAGTTACTATAAGAGATTACAAAAAAACCATGGCTTCTAAAAATAGTTTCTTAGAAATTAGCGGTGTCCCAAAGTACAGCACTCACCCCTACATTTTATATTTCATCAAGTATTTAACAATATTCAAATTTCAAATGTCGGTTCAATGAGAGTCATGCAGTTTTCAACTAATAAATGAATGGGTATATTGGCCCGTTGGGGAAAACAAACATAATTTTGAATGCGATTGTTTTGCAGTGTAGTTAATACTTCTATTAGGCTTTCGAAATGATATAATTTTAATTTGGTATGTGATCATCAGAGCAAGTAACGGAACGATTGGAATATCATTGGTACATTTGGGGGGAGGGCGACCCATTGCAGGCACCCTTGTTGCTTAAAAATAAAACCAAGTGGTTCACTTAATTGGAATGCTGTTTATACTTTTTTTTCATGCTTTTTGATAACATGAATGCATTGTAAACTAGTTGCCATTCTTTGTTTTAAGCATACTCATTTAAGTGACATGGTTAAAGGGGCCCATTACTGATGCGTCTGAAATTAAGTGTGCTTCTTACTAGATCATCAAGTCAAGACTCTTCTGTTTTCCTTAAATTGAGATGTACCTTTGACGATTTTTTGCATTAACAATCATGAACGAAGATGCAAACAATGGCTCATAAATAATTTTATGACGGAATTCTTTATAATTTTGGTGTATATGACTTAATGTTTTCAAGATGTCCATTACATTTACTTTATTAATAAGCTATGGCAAAACTCTAGACTAAAAGAATTTTGATTTTTGTTTTAATCATAACTTAACTCAGTCAAACTTTTTTTCATTAAATTAAGGATACATAACTGATAAAATGATTCAAAATTCAGAAAAAGTTTCAATTAAATTAAAAAAATTAACGCAAATTAAAAAATGTGCAAATTTATTGCTTTATCGTTACGTGAAACCTGGATAAAAGTATGAACTCAAAGGTGAAATTTCTGTATTACGGCAAAAAGAAAAAAAGAAAGTTAATTAATAAGCCTTAATATGAATTAATGCTGCTACTTGACGTCGTTGGTTGCTTTATTTTTCAAAATTAATGACTAACACTATAATACAACAAAGAAATATAGTTAATCGATGCTGCTTTAGCTAGACAAGTATTTCCGTAACGCATTCGTAGAATAGCTATTTCTTGCTGGTCCAAACCAATTTCTTTCAAAACTAAGATTAACCTTTTGGTGTTATTTTCTTAAAAAGTATAACTTTTTTTAAATACAACAAATAGATCATTTTTATATTTCATATATATTCATTTGTATATTCTTGGACAAAATTATGTACTCAAAAACTTTTAACTTTATTTTAATCAAAACCTGGTTGAATTGAAAACCAATTTAATTTACTTTTTAAAAATAAAGATGAATAACTGATTAAACAGGGCTAAATTCAATATAACTAATAATTTTGATAAAACAATAAATGTAATTTTTAAAAAATGAGAAACTTTGATATCTTATCATTACATGAACACAGTACGTGAATTAATTTAATCTTTTGTACGAATGAATTCCTTCAAAGTCGTATACATTTCAATGTCACCATTATTGATCGGTAGTCGCTATATCTTCCAAAATTAATGACAAACAATAAACATATGAATCAAAAATGAAACTTCCTATGTATGAAATTTTAATTTCTGGTGTTCTCGTCATAAATGTGTTTTATGGCTGGAAAATGAAACAAGCGATGAATTTTATCATTAGATATTTTTGCTTTCTTTAATTTTAAATTATGCTTATGGATAAAATCTAACTTAAAACAGAATTTTGAGTAAATTGCTATTTTCTATACAACTGCCATTTTCCCATTTTTTGAATTCATAAAGGAAAATTTCTTAATTGTCTGGTTTCAGTTCAGGATGATTTGAGATTTCTAAATGCATGTTTTCTACTTTATTGAGCTTTTAAATATCGTTCTTGCATTTAAATACAGATATTTTTGAAATTCCTAAAAGTTCAACTGTTGCAAAAAAAGTGGTCAGAATTACGACCTGAAAAGATATAGAAAAACCCAATGCTGAATTGCTAGCAAAATGCCAACCAAGAACATTTTAACTGCATCTTGTGAGCATTTAGTTAATGCTGAAATTCGGCTTTGGTAGTTTTTCAACATCTTTTCAGGTCATTATTTGACCAGTTTTGCCATTAATTTTGCTAAATACAGCCACTAACGATAGCTTATGGCAACATTAGTTAATAGGCTTTGCATGAACATATTCGAACCTTAGAGCAGGAATAAGTAAATGGAGGGGGAAAGCGCATTCATTGGCTTAGTAAAAGGTGAAACAAAGATCCCAAGTCACGTGACTCACCAACGGCAGATGGTTGCCATGTTTTGTGTGAAACTAGCGACAAAAACCGGATTTCTTCCAATGCTTTGCTTAAAAATATATCACGTGACTTGGGAGCTCTGCTTCACGAATGAAAGTCTTCACTCCCTCCATTTTACCTCTTCTCAATGACTCGGAACACAATTTTTACTTTATCCAGGATTTTCTAACGTAGAGTTTATATTTTTGTCCAGATTTCAGGTGATGTTAAAATATTCAAACTGCAATTATCTCAATTACATTATTTTTTTAATTTAATTGAAGAGTTATGCTGAATTAAAAGTTTTTTTTTCAGTTATCCATTTTTACTTTAATGAAGAAAAGCTAAACTTGGTTAAATTATGATTAAAACCAAATCAAATATTTTTGAGCCTATAATTTTGTCCATCACTGTATTTTGAAAAAATCTTTACCTTCAAAACCTTTTGTCTAACAAGAATTCTTTACACTCGAAGTTTTAGGGAACCATCTATGAAATTCAGTTTACTTCATCAGTTTAAAAGCTTTAAACTAGGTGAGTAAACTTCTTTGCCATACAAGAATCGTCAAGAATAACGAGACTTCAGCTGAGATAAATTCTGCACAATTCGGTTGACAATTCACATAACCTGACAAAGAAAGGTCACAAATCTTTGCTTCTCAAACTGAAGCATTTCCTCTTTCAAAAAGGATGAGAATGTTGTTTATCTTTCTATTTTTAGCAGTGTTGAAGCGTCTTTGTGAATGAAAAGAAATCTGTCATTTACTTGAAGATATTCCTTCCGATTGGGGTTATGTTGAAAGCTTACTTATAAAGATTTTTGACTGACATTTATTGCAGTAAATATATATTTCGTTATAAAGTGCCAAACACCAAAATATCATTCATTTGTTTTGGACAGATTTTATTGTGGTTGACAGTTTTTTTTTCTTTGAGGAGTCGCGAAATATTGTATAAGTATTGAATAAAATTGTTTCCTTTTCCTCGGTTTTTATGGAAGAAAAAGTTAATATTGGAGTAAAACTCTAGACTCATTTTTCTGCCCTGTATTAAATTTTTTTACCATGCATCATTTCTTAAGCTAGGCTCCTCCTTATGCTCAAATTAATTTGAATTATAAATGAGCCTCCTAACCTACAGAAATTAAATTTAATTTTTGGTTGGGGTTGAGAAAACAGGATGGAAGAAGAGAGCAGCAAAGAAGAAAAATTTTAGCAAAGGCGAACAAGAGATAATATAATTTTGTAAAAGGCTACGGCAAGATGCTTTCGTATCGTTCATTAAACTAATATACACTGGTGTGAAAAAATTAAGGACGAGACGGTTTTTTCAATATAACATTGTACAAAAGCTTTCCAAATCAACACATTTAATAACGTAAGATCCCCAATACGTAAGGACATGTGTAATGTAAGCAACACTTACTAAAAGAGAAATTAGAGGGATAAAAAGAAGCTTTATTGAAAAAGTAGCATGGAGCGCAATGCGACTGAAGGCCGAAACATCCCTGTGATGGGTGTCCAGCAAGAAACATCCGGTCTTTAGTAGGGGATATGATCTCCCCCGACTGCTAGGCAGGTATGCCATGAGAATCGCTACTCAGACTGAATCTGCTCTCATCTATAAAGAGTACTAGTCCCCATTCATTGTTTCTCCAATTCCGGTGTTCCCGGCACCACAGAGAACGCCTTCTCCGATGGGCAGGCGTTAGAGGTACACACCGTATAGGGCGTCGTGCAAACAGACCACCACCGTGCAGTCTTCTGGCTACGGTAAAACGCGATATCGGTCGTCCAGTCGCCTGTGTCGTGTGTCTAGTAATTTCTCCCGCTGTCTGCCGCCTGTTTCTTCTGGCCTGTAAGACAATATACCGGGCATCTGCGGGTGTGGTTTCTCGTGGACGGCCACTACTGAACCCCCGGATAGCTGTTCCTGTAGTTTGATATTGTCTCCAAAGTCGTTAAACGATGCTGTGAGCAATTCCGAACTCTGCAGCCACACTTGTCACACTGCGGCCTTCCTCCAACTTCCCAATGATTCGACCTCGGGTAGAAGCATCCAGATGTCGTCTAACAGATTGATTATTCGTCATTTCTCACTGAGGCAGCAACTCGGTGTGATTTTAACTGCTATACGGCGTGCAATCTCTTTGCCAGAAATACTGATCTTACACCGACAACATGCTTTATACTACTCAGACACTCCCCCATTACGTCTGCCTGCATATCTGCGCATGTGCTACCGTACATCACCTTACTTAATCTCCTGATTGGTCTTTCTGTCCGCTCTGCCTTTTCGTTCAGCTGATATGCTAATTTTTCGACTTCGTCCTTAATTTTTGCACACCAGTGTATTTTAAACGAACGTGTAAGTGCGAGCGTAAGAGGAATGCAAACTGCTGGTCGTCTGGTACAACATTGAGCCTCCTGTCAGCAGTTAGTCTCTAAACTTGTTCTCCTATAGCCGTCTCTAAACTTGTACTCCTGTAGCCAGCTGAGTAGTGCTTAGCCCAGTTTTCTGGCACCGCTTGGCTTCTGAGGAAATACACTTTTTACGAACTATCTGTCTTATAAAACTGTTGTTTTTCTCGACCGACCCTGTACTGGGCGTTGGGTAATAATCTCGTGATCTTTGAAACCTCTGCCAGGGTCTTGACTTCACCCTCTGAGGCACATTGATCAGTCGAGACACTTCGGTTTGCTATCGTGCAGATTACATCATACGGATAACAGTTAAACGACAATAAGTGTTCCCAGAAGTGTTCCGAAAACTGTTCCTAAAAGTTTGTTTTAAAGCGATTTGAAAAGGAGAACATAGTGCCCAGTGTTCGAAAACGGTTTTAATATTCGCAGTGAAGCTGAGGAATGCTGAATCTGAAAATCACAAATCGAGTTTTTTTGTAAGTTGATTTAAAAAAACCAGGAACGATGAATCGAACGTCTAACTTTATATAGAATGGTTTTTTAGCAATGCAATTATCTTTCAGCTTTTTGACTACAAATGAGGTAGTGAGAAGCAAAGGGATGCAAGTGGAAAACTGAAAATTTTGAGATAACGAGTACAAATGGTAGATGAACCCCTCCTCTGTCTTGGGGCAAGAGATAGTACTAGTAGCCCTGGTAGATGCTGCTGTACAGCATGACTTAGAAAACAAAATTCAATGAAAGCCTACCTAGGAAGTAATCTTTATACGCGTTTTACTCAAAACTTGAAATTGTCCACCTGCATCCCTTTGCTTCTCACTCACTGCCTCATATAAAACATCCCAAAAGGATTTTGCAAGAAAAGAAAATCCTTCAGTTACAGCCCACTCAAGTTCTGCACAAAATCGGCCATTTTGGAAAAAATCAGCAAAGCACTCAATTTTAAATGAACACTCATTTAATGTATACATTTATGAATAATAATACATTAAATGTATTATATTAATCCTCAGTGAAAATAAATAATCACATTTTTAAAATAATGAATAAATTTAATAGTTACAGCGTTTTTTAAGTACTTGATGTATTTAATAGTAATATAAATAATAAAAAAAAATATTATTTTAAAATAATAAAAGTAGATCATGCTAAAGAAAGTGCAATTGGCATGATGAAGCATTTCGTCTAATTCTTACTTAAGAGCTAAAACACGCAAGAGCAAAAAATATATAAAGTAATTAAATTACCGTTTATCGTTTAAAAAGTTTCAAAAAATGGACTGTTTTAATTAAAGTCTATTGCATCAAAACGTGCCAGGTTTATTGGTATAATTATATAATTCTTTTCTAATGTGTTTTATATTTCCACTGTTTTACCAAAGCTCAATTTGAATAAGTAATCCAAAGATAAAATTAAGTTTTGTTTTTGGGTGCACTTCAATGGAACTGGAGTTTAGCAGGGGCATATAAAATTTAAATTATTCTTTTATTCCTAATTCTAATCGCTAAAAAAATTTCAAAATATTTCCTCTAAAAGGCACGAATGAAATATGTAACACTCATTTCCGGTCACAATAGCGTTTTCTTTTCTGCGAGTTTGTAATATTGTAAAGTAGGTAATCAAGAAGTAAACAAAGCCTGAATTTGCAAAAACTCTTTTTGAAGTTCTTAGTTTGAAATAAATAGCACAATGGAGGACGATAAACACAAAAGATAATACTGTTTACAAAGAAACAAGAAAGAAAATAAAACTTTTGCGAAGTATTTGCAGAAGATGTATTAAAAATAACATGTGAACATTTGAAGAACAACACGAGAAGAGTTAGAAAGTAATTTTCTACAATTATGGTCTTCGTTTATATGAACTGCTTAGAAAATGCTAAGGAATTTTATTTGAAAATTGTTTGCAAACGAGTTTCTCTATTTACTTAAAGGGCTCGACTTTGAAGCAAAATTCATTAAACAAAATTATTATACTACATATTTTTATGCATTTAACGTATTAAAGCCTGAATCGTATTTTGATTTGTTATATACCTCAGTAAGTCTTTATCTTTTTTTTTTTAAATAAGGGAAAGAAGGCACGCGTGAACATTTTAATCATTTCTTTTATTGCAAAAAATGTTATCAATTTCTCTGAGGAGAAATATATTCATGATTGAATAAGCTTTTCTTTGAGTCTTGAGATTTTTTTATAAAATTATTTCTTTACTTTATGGTATTTCAAACCAAGGTGGTCTTTAATTGTTCACATTTGCCGCTATAAGTGGCACATGTGAACAAGTCTGGAGCACAAACAAATGGGGCATATATCTGTACCTTAGAGTCAGACTAATGTAAGTCACATAATCGCTACTTTACAAGAGTGAGGGAAAGCGTTCGCCTGGCGCATGCAAAGGAAGGGAAGCGCGTTCTTTTAACACTGGCAAAAAATTAGAAAGTTTTTTTTAGAATTACGTTCACATAACTCGATGCGGAATAGGGTTCTGCATACAATGCACTATTTAACGGAAAAACTCAATTCTGGGACTTACGTTTGTTTGGCTCTGAGGTACAGATATGATGGTTTGAAAAAATGATAAATATAATATTTGAAAGTAAAAGTCTTGACACATTTACATTACCCCAATTACATTACAATTTTTTTAAATTATAGGTGAGAGGAGGGAGGATTGGGACACTTTTCACATAAATGGTTCTTATTCATAATCCTCTACTTATTCATAAATGCAAAAGATCACACAATAAACTTGCGTATTATAACTACATTTTAAAAATATACACAATGTTTAAACATTTTATTATTTTCACACTTGACGAATTCAAATTTCAAGAATTTTGTCCCATCCCCTCTCTCCTGGGCGGGAGGAGTGGGACATGAGTATGGGAGGAGTGGGACACATTTGAAAATTACAGAAAAATTAGCGAATGTCATAATTAGAAGGGTCCACATTAAAAGAAAAACAAGACTGTGCTCTACTAGTCTCACCAACCAATTGTGGTGGCGGTAATTTCATGATAATATCTGTTTTATCTATAATGCTACAGTCATCCTGCTGAGGAAAATTAAAATTTCCTTTCATGTCCTTTCTCATAAATTTTGCATTGTAGCTTTCAGTATCATAAATGCTCCCCACGTAATATTTGAACAGCCCTTTTACAGAAGGGACATATTTATGGAGCATATCCCATTCCTCCCTCTACACATTGCTTCTAAAAAATAACTTGTCACATAAACCATGCTGGTTTTAGGCTTAATTAAATTGCAGATAAGCATACATTATATACTTAAGATTACAATGACAACATATTATGTTAGTTTTACAAATTACATAAATAAAGAAATAAAACTAAAAATAGATTAGAAACTTTCTTTGGAGGTGAGAAATTTAACTTTTTCCGACTATTAACTGAAACTTCCTGCTGAATAAACTGCAAGTATGAAACAAAAAGAAGCTATAAACAGGCCCTCTAGTGGTCAAACTGACAATAAAATGAAGTGATTTATTTTGCCATAATTTTAGCTGTCCCACTCCTCCCACTGTCCCATTCCTCCCTTCCCTCCCCTACTGTGTCAGTTTAAATTGTTCAGTAATGTGTCAATAAGAAAATGTTTAGAAATGTATAACCATGCTCACAGTCAAATTTTTAAGATCCCCTAGCATGTTGTGATCACTGGATAGACAAGGTAAAAACTTATAGGTCTACATAGTACAAAAGATATGTTATTTAATAAATATAATTCTTGTAATATATTGCTTTTAAACTATGTAAAGACTGTTTTAATGTCTTTGAAAACTCAACCTCAAGTTTTTATTTTAATTCAAATATTTTGAGTCCTTTTTACTTCCTTTTTCAAAAAAGGAAGCATTGTATTCGCGAAAAAATTTTTACTCAAAAATGGACCTTAATTTCCTTTTTTCTCACCCCCGTTGCCCGAATGCTGAGTTTTTTTTTCGACCCGACCACACGTGGATATATGCCTAGGAACCTACAGACACCGGAAATATCCATTTTGACAACCCCCGAGTTAATTACAACGAATTTTCTCGTGACGTCCGTATGTATGTGCGAATGTGTGTATGTATCTCGCATAAATCAAAAACGGTATGTCCCAGAAAGTCGAAATTTGGTACGTAGACTCCTAGTGAGGCCTGGTTGTGCACCTTCCCTTTTGGTTGCATTCGGAAAGCTCTTAAGGGCTTTTTTTTGCCACTTTTTGGGGGGAAATCATTGTTAATTTCGATGTAAAACTCAAGTGGTGTTATAATTTGCCGGACACTTGGCGGTATATCGCCAGTCTTTTGGTCGCCAAGTTTTGTAGTCAACTTGGCGACAAATTTGGCGATTTTTTTTTTTAAATCTGGTTTCAATTTGGCCACTGTTGGTGATATTTAGAGAGTAAACTATTGAATCACATTAAAAATGCCAATAATGAAGAAATTACATTAAATTGGAGTAAAAGGAAGTCATGTGATGTACACATCAGCTCGTTTTTCCTGCAACGACACTGGCCTCAAAAAGGTAAGGTACGATATGTTTTTCGAAGCTCGCTATAAGAAAAATGGCAGTAACAATAAAATACATAGTTTACATGAATGATAATAACGAACTTTAAATCCATTTATGAAAAAAAAGTTGCTAGCTTTTTTATTTTATAGAAAAGAAAATAATTTTAAGAGTGAGAAAAAATATGCAAATATCGAGCTTTTGTACTTTTGTTTTTTACCCGATTCGTTAAGGTGGAGGGCTGTTAGATGAATGGAAAGGGGATTGTCGCAGGCTGATGCTGCTAGACGTTTCAATGTGTCTCGTAGTGTTGTTGCTCAGTGACTTTAGGATCAATACTAATCCGAACATTGTGTCTGGAAGACCTGTTCCAGGCCGACCACGAGCTACAACACCTGCAGAAGACCGTTTTCCAGTTCTTTCGACCCGAATGAGAAAAACCACTACTGTGCCGCAGATCGTTGCAGACCACTTTGTAACAACAGGAAGAAGAAACTCAACTACTACGGTGGGAAATCGTCTTCACAATGCAGGTCTCTATGCAAGATGACCAGTTGTGTGTGTTCCCCTAAATGGACCACGCCGAAGGATCCTCTTATGCTGGGCAAGAAAATATGTTTCCTGGACTCAGCAGCAATGGGCTTCTGTGTTGTTCATAGACAAGTCCAGATTTACATTGGAAAGTGATTCAGGGCGTCTACTGATCTGGAGGGAACAGATACCATCAATCCAAAACTGTCGAAAGACCACAGTTATAGAAGTGGTGGAATCATGCTTCGGGCTGGGAACTCTCGCTTGGTAATCATACTGACCGGCAAGTGTTCCATGGAGGGACTCTGACTGGTCTGAGATATCGGGATGGATCCTAGATGCTAGTGCCTAGATGACTACATTCTGATGGATTATAATGCATTACCTCACCAAGCTCGGATTGTTGAGGAGTATATTGAGGATCACGGTTTGGGACGAATGGAATAGCCAGCTCGATTTCTAGACCTGAACCCAATAGAACATCTTTGGGACTATCTTGGCAGACAGGTTGATGCTTTAAACCCTCCTCCAAGGTCGTTACATGAGCTGGAACAAGGCTTACTCTATGTCTGGTCTTCGCTTCTCCCGGTGACCGACAACTTAATAAACAGCATGGGAAAATCGTTGCCGTCAATGAATTCAAGTTAGAGGGGGACATGTTTCTTATTAGAACTCATTTTTGTATTGTTTCTCTGATATTTTACTACATAACACTGTGATGTTCTGTTTTCTTCAAGAATGAACTTTTCCGCAATTTTTTTTTCTTTGTTATAAATAGTTTTTGCAATACACTTATACAAATTTCGCATTCAATAAAAAACCATTTATAGCATATATCCTCCAAATTTTTTGTTTTTACATTCATTTATTTGCAAATTAGACGCGAAAAACCGGTTGTACATTATCTTATTGAGGCCAGTGTATTTGGCAACGCTAAATTGTTGACCAGCCATTTACTAACAAATAAATAAAATAAATAAAAAGTAAATAAATAATAAAATAAATTATATTACTATGTTTTACATTGACAATACATTCATAAATTGTTTATAGAAAAATAATATCTATGTTTACACATAAAAAAAAATGAATTTCCTACTTTATTATTAATAGCATGAAAAATGTATGAGAACAATTCACATCTGTCTCAAATGTTGTGTTCACAAGTGGCCCCATCCTTAGTGTTTACCTGCAAAAACAAAGAACTCTTAAATCTGGAAAAAAATGTAAATGTTGTCATTAATTTGCCTGAATGTTCATACAATTGTTTGCAAGTTTTAAGTTTAGCTTAGTAAAATGTGTTTTTACGTGAAGAAGAGAGTGATGAAAATATATACAACACCTGCTAAAACAAATAAGTTGTCATCACAAAAGCACAAAATGTCTCACTGTTGTGAAGATTGCGCTCAGATTTAAGACTGGTATTGCTATCATTCGAGAATTTAAAAAGATTTTTTACTACGAGTTATCCCTCTTTTACGTGCCCCCTTACATAAATTTAGATTAGTATTTTGTGCCAAATTGCATCAAAAAATAAAACAGTATTATTCAACAGTACTGTGCAACTCTTTTGTAAATGCATTAGTTAAATTTTTTTAAGTGCAATAAGTTCAAACCATATTGGTTTTCTCATAGCATTTAATGGAAATGAATGACGTAAAATACGTGCATATATATTTTAAAGCACTACTAACCGTCCCCAAATCATATAAAACTTATTAGTTTAATAAAATTAAAAATTGAAACAATTAACAAAAAACAAATAACAACAGCGCTTTCACTGAAGTTAAAAGATTTAAATGCTATCCCAGTTGAAAAGCTTACAGGACGACGATGTTATGTACCAAAAGTAAAAGAGGGATATCAGCAAAATCAGATTACATTTTTAATTAACAGTATTGAATTTATTGTGCCAATACTCGTCGAACACATATTAATTTTTTACATCCAATTCACGAAGTGAAGATAAATATTAAAACTTTCCTAAATGAAGCACTGTTAAAATTTTATAATGCTACATTTAGTCCTGGATCTGACAACACTTCTGTAGGAAAGTTTGAGTAGGGAGAATTTTTTTTCAAAGATGCTTAGTAGGTGTCCTAGGAAGTATTTTGGACTCGGGTGGACATCCGCCACCTGGTCACTTCTCCTGCTATGACGTCATCAAAGATGGCGGCATCTCGATCACATAAATGCTCATATTTATTTTAATACTTGACTTTTTTGCGTAATTCTTGCACATTTTTATACTAATTTATGTTAACTAGTTTACTTTTCAGTTACAGTGTTAAAGTTTTCCCGAAAACGTAGTTTTAAAAAATATTATTTTATTGTTTTTATTTATTTTTCTTTTTTAAAATTCATTCTTTAAAATTATTTTTTCAACTGTCAATCGTTGAATAACCGTATAAAATTATACTCAAAAACTATTTACGTAAAAAAATGTTTTTTTGCCATTTTCACCTGGTGTGACTAATCAATCAGAATGTTTATTGGTCGCTCCACTTAAGCGCGCCACTATAGGCGGCGCAGAGATAACATTCGAGCGCGTTGTTCTTCTTCAAAGTAGTAAGTTGGCAGCCATTAAATTATATGATGCGTTATGAGTGCGACAGAGGGTGGTTTTTGAGATGATGAAATGCTGTTAATCTAAATGATTCTTTTGTTGGAGATTTATCGAAATAAAATTGAGATATGGATATTATTAAATTGTCGAGAGTGTCAAAAGACAGCATAGGAGATCTTAAACCAGTTGAAAAGACTTGCATTATATGTAATAAAAGCGACAATAGTGTGATAAGTACAGAAAATGGTCGTGAAAAAATAAGGACCACTGCAAAGTTGCGAAATGACGTATAGTTACTAAGCGTTTGAACGCGTTAAGTGAGGAAGAGTTGTTGTACTACCATATGAATAATGCATGCTATGAGCAATACTGTCATAAGAAACCTCTTTTACAGCTTCAAAATGAGAAGGAAAAATCAAAAGGTGAAGATGGCAAGTTACTGGTAAATTATTTACCAGTAACCTGTGACAAAGGTGTATACGCTATTGCACGTGAAGTGCAACTTAGCAATCCAGATAAATTTTCAAATATTGTACTTTTGTTGGGTGCATTCCATATGGCTAAAATTGTGCTATGTTGTTTAGGTAAATATCTTCTAGGAAGTGGAATATCCGATGTTTTTATTGAATGTTCAGTCTTTGGAGTAAATGTGTTACAATCGGTTTTACATGGAAAGAATTATATGACAGGTGTCAAGGGGATGTTCATGTTGGGAGAAACCATGTTCAGATTGCAGGCGAAATCTTTTTTGAAGAACGTTCCATTGCGTCCTACGCTACAGAGTTTGACAACTTACAGAACATTCAGCAGAATATTTCTTTGGCTTGGGGGAAAAAATCAGATCATATAGATGTAGATGGTAATGTGGAAAAACTCTTCTCGGACTTTGAGAGGTTTGTGAGCCGAGGAAGGAAAATGTCAGAGCAATTTTTGTACTGGGACAATTTTTTGAAACTCGTCCAACTTCTCAGAAATTTGATTCGTTCAGATAGACAAGGTCTTTGGGAATTACATTTAAATACAGTGCAGAAATTTCAACCAGTATTTGCCGTATTTGACTGTGTCAACTATCAACGATGGTTTTCTCTGTATTTAGAAGACATAAGGAAACTAACCAAGACAGCCCCAGAGGTGCATGAAATGTTCATGAAGGGGAACAAAGGTAATCCGTTTTATATGCATATGCTTCCTAATCCATTGCACAATCTGTTAACAAAAGCACTGGTTTCCCAAGATACAAAGGAAAATATATTAAAATTATTTAAGACCGGCGAAGAGATGTATTGTACATTGCAGAAAACACGATACGAGGACAAAACAGTAAGAATACCAAGCACCATCCGTAAAGCCACGTTGCCACCATTTCATTGCACCAAAGCACAAAGTACAAGGAAAGTTACTAAAAAGATATCGAACAAGTCATCTCATCGAATGATACAAATAGCTCAGGCTCGTTCGTATGACATGCAAGAGCTCTTTCGTTATGAGCTATCTGAAAACTGTTCATTGTTCAATGACCAAGGGCTAATGGTAAAACAACAAAAAAGTGCATTGTTAAAAGAGTTGAAAACATCTTATGGTAGCACCAGTGATGATACCTGGTTCAAGTCTGACGTTAAAACCTGTTTTATAGTTGACGTCATGAACTCTGTACGAAAGGTTATGACAAATGAAAATGAAACTTTTGGTGGAGCTGTTTCAGCTTTTTCGGCATACATCGGGAGCATCACCAAGAACTGTGGAAGAGTACATTACATTTTTGTCAGTTATCGCAAATTTTCTCCTAAAAAGTCTGAAAGGGTGCAAAGACAAGGTAGCAGCATCGTTATAGATGTGGTCAAAATCTCAGAAGATATATTCCATTGCCTGTCCGACTCAGCAGCTTTTGAGGATCTTCAAGAAACAAACTGATGTTGCAAAAGTTCATTGCTGATACAGTGACAGCTTCTTTGACTCAAACACCACATAATACCAACCACACTTTTAGTGACTTTCATGGTGATGAAGAGGATGATGTAATATTTAACTATACATCTGTGCAAAGTGGAAAACATAAATAATCCAGAATTAAACTGTCTGACAGTAGAGGAAGCTGACTTCAGAATGTTGATTCCTTTAAAACATGCATCCCGGTGTGTTCACTAAAATCATTATTGCTAGCGCCGACACTGATATAATGGCGTTAGCTTTGTTTCACTATCTTACTCTTCAACGATTTGGTGTTCAGGAACTTTGGGTGCGTACTGGAGTTGGTGATTTTACACGATTCTTATCTGTTAATAATATTCTGTGAAAAAAGGGGAAAACTTATGTTCGTTGATTCCTGCCATCCACGCACTATCTGGATCAGATTATACAAGTAAATTTCGTACCAAAAAATCTGCTCTTCATTGTGCATCTGGAGAGTATTTGGAGAGTTTTGGCGTATCATCTGACTGGATTTATATAGAGCAAAGCCTTAAATCTGCAGAAGAATACTTAGTGCAAGTACTGCGGAAAGGGTCATTCTGTAAATCTTTAGAGGAACTTAGGTTATGGCTGTACCATCATGCGAAAAATATTGACACTGATAACTTGCCGCCTACTACCAGAAGTGCTAAGAGCCACTTATTAAAATCATATTTTTACACATACCTACAACGACATTGTATTGACGATGTTGCTATTGACTTAGATCCTTGTGAATTTGGTTTTACAGTGGTAGATGATGATTTGATGCCAGAAAAGAACAGACAGAGATTTCCAACCGATTTTATTCGAGCATGTAATTGCTTGAAATGTGCCAAATCTTCCTGTACTTGTAGAGCAAATGAAGTAATCTGTTGCTTTTTCTGCAAGTGTAATAGTACGGGTTTGCAACAAGGGCGCCCATATAGGGGTGCAAGGAGGGCTTGCCCCCCCCCCCCCCTTTGAAATTAGAACTTTCTTGCTTTTGGACCTTTTTTCTTCGCAAAAATGTAAAAACATTTATTCTCCAGCCATTAATGAATAAGTTATTAAAAATGAAATATTTTAATGACTCGAATCTGACCTAAAATCGGTTTCCATGGAGAAAATACCCTCCTAACCTATGGGGAAAATATCTAAGCCCCCCCTTACTATTTTGCATATGGGCGCCCTTGGTTTGCAACCAACTTGTAACAACCCCTTTTAAATATAATTTTATTAAGTGCAACAAAAAAATAAAAAAAAAATAGTTATTAATAGCAGCAGTAAAAATACATTGCTATTCGCCTTAAAAACACTAATTGTAACTTACTGGCCAAATTTTCATTTTTGGTGGTTAAGTATTAACATAAATTTGGGCTTATATGGGGACGAAAGCGCGGGCCCGCCATCTTTGATGACGTCATAGCTAAAAAATGTACGAAATGGTAGGTGTCCACATAAGCTCGAAATACTTTTTAGGACACCTACTAAACATTTTTGAAGAAAAATTCTCCGTACTCAATCTTCCCATCGAAGTACTAAGCAATTATGAGAGAGAGCGGCCGCCATCTTTGATGACGTCATAGCAGGAGAAGTGACCAGGTGGCGGATGTCCACCCGAGTCCAAAATACTTTCTAGGACATCTACTAAGCATTTTTGAAACGAAACTCTCCCTACTCGAACTTTCCTACAGAAGTGCTGTCAGATCCTGGACTAATTATGAAGATATTGAGTATATGATTTTCTAGGTTTATAAATCCTATTTTCGATGACTCTGTCTTTCCTGTTGATTATTTTTAAAAAACGGGTGCAGGGGGGGGGGGTGCAAACGGAACTACTCTGTTCAGGAGGATGTTTTGCCCCCAATCTCTGATGATTAGGGCCCAATCGTTTAAGCAGATGGGGGTAGTACTTGATTCCAGATTAGAATTGCTCTATCGAGTTTTAAAAAATTACGACTTTTGCCTAGGAATTAAAAATTCAGGTCAATTTATCTCAGAAAAAACTGCCAAGAATGACGATAGCTTTTTCAATCGGTCAATTTTCGTGAAAGAGTAAAGAGAGAGTAAAAGTTGCTATGAAGTATCTCATGTAGTCCATTCCAGTTATGAAAAAATTACCTCTGAAAATCTAAGAATGTGATAATACAAGCAATTTTCAAAAATAGATACCATATTTTTACCACTTGATGTAAGTAAAAAAAAATATTTATGGTATTATTCAATGATAAAGTTCTTGTTATTATTTGAAATATGATTTGAGAGCTATGAATATTCGGAACAGTTTTTATTTTATATTATGCTTATTTGTATTGTAAACGCTTTGTACAATTAGACAAGTCCATGCGGGGGAAAGTGGATGGGGCAAAGTGAAATAGTTCATTTCATTTACTTATTCAGTCTTTTATAAAATACTTACGGATTCGTTTTATACCTGGTTCATTTCCATTCCTACATTTAGTAATCCCCTAATTTATTCATTTATTATATTATTTTCTTATTCATTCACTATTTTTTCACTTATTTATTTATTTTTCCGTTTATTCTTTCATTTCCTTTTCATTTATTCATTGACTCTTTTATTTACCATTTATTTGATAAAAAAATATCTCTAATGATCGAATAGAAAACATTTCATTTAGAAAAATATTTTATTTTTCACTTTGCCCCATGGGGGAAAAAAGTGAAAAATGTTCACCTTTTTTTTTGAGGTACAAACTTACTGCCAAAAATAATAAATGTTTTATTGCAAGTTTTATTGCACAATATATTGCTCTTTCTTAATGTACCCTGATTTTCAGAACAACTTTATAGTTTATTCATTTTGAAAAAAGTAAGTTACCTTAACTATTTCACTTATCCCCGCATTCCCCAACTAACGAATGACTAACGAAAACTAACGAAACTAAAGATTTAGAACACATTTTTGATTTCCCACAAGTATTTTACACTAATTACGCTTTTAAATTCATATTCAAATTATAATGCATTATTTTAATGTTTTGTTTCGTATTATCAACAAAATAAGACTTTTTTTTATCTTTTTTTAAATGGGATTTTGAGTTAATGTGAGTGCAAAATAAAAGCGTACAATTCTTTTTAGTCAAGACTAATGCAAGTGAATCGAGTAAAAAGAGTAAAATAACTCCTTTTTTCCTACTTATAAAATACTTATATAACATACAAAATAAATCATTTTGCTTTTAACGCATGATCAACATAATGTAAAAGGGAAAAAAACTTTGTGGCATATTATGAATTAATTTGATTATAATGTGAGAAATATACAAATATTAAAAAAAAAATTAATTCACTTATATATGACCGCAAAGAAATCTTTACATGATTATTCATTAACACTACAAATATTCTTATATATTAGTATACATAACTATTTCCTAGTAAACTGCGATCAACATAATATATAAAAGAAGCACATTTTTCCATTTGATTATGAATTTATTTCACTCCAAAGTAAGAATTATAAAATTATTTAAAGTCAACTATAATGAGAATTAATTTACCTGAAAATGGGTAAAAAACAGATTTTATATGTGTGTCATTACATGAAAGCTGCTTAATTCGTTGAATGTTATTATTATTTTTATTATTTTTTTCAAACCATTTAAAAGAAACTGAAGATTGTCTGTTAGATTTTTAATCATTCTTATCGATATACTTTAATACATTCTATTATTTTTTTAATTCAAGAAACATCTTTGTTTTTGGAATGATTCAAAATTGTTGATGTAGTGCTTGTTGAAATCGTAAAAAAATGAAATAAATTTAGGTATTTTTTTTTTTTTTGGTATGACAGTAACACTAAATACAAGGTGATCGAACCGAGATCACAATTCTCTCCCTTTTCAAAATAATTTTATCGGTTGAAGTACTCTCAAGAAAATGTTAATCGCGATAATCCATACGGAATAATTTTTTAATAGAAAATGAGTAATTTTTATCTAATTAATGTGCCAGTAGATTCTTTCGACAAAAAATATAAATGGAGCGAATAACTTTTTAATGCAATAAATTTTTCAATAAAGAAAAAAATTAATATTTTTTAATTATCATTAAAACTCTTTTGTGTTGAGCTCAATTTTAAAATTTTGTTAAAGGGCAAAAACTTTTCACGCATTAATAATTACTCTAGAAAAAGCATTCGCCATATAACAAAGCTTATTCCAATTCAACTTATCATTGAACAAAAGACAGCTCATTTCATTTTCGGTTTAAAATTGCTATCAAATGTCAATCCTTAAATTGTGACAAAAGCGCATGGCGGAAGTCAGCTCAAGGGTCACGTGAGAGCAGGCGGAAGTGACGCCGCCTCATCCCCGATGCGGGTGTTTGATCAGACGACGCTACGTCGCTTTCTGCTACAGGTAATATTAAAGAATATCTTCTCTAGCCCGGACAGCTCGAGTTCCGTTTTCCATAACAAACAGAGTACTTTAGCCGGACCTCTCTCAACATCCGGACAGCGCGCTGGGATGACAGCTGTTTGCCTGGTAAGTTTTTTGCATTCGCTTGCTCCTTAGAAAGCGTTCGATATTTACAAGAAAAGAGAACATTGTAACAATTGAAATAAACATAACAGCGCGAGAAAAAGATTTCATTCTGTGTTTTGGATTGAATACGCGTGTTTCGTGTTTCGCTGCACGAAATGATATTTGATATAATGGTTTATTTATATGTGTTTTAAGCAATACATAATTGATCAATAACCTGCACGTGCATTCAAAAGTTTTCGCTCAAAAGAAAACTTTTATAAAATTACCAAGAACAAAACAAATATTGAAACAATATTTATTTACGAATAAATGCTATTTATGTTCACAAAAATTTTGAACTTTAAAACTATTCTATTCTGCAGTTAATTTATGTAATAAATAATTCGTAATTTATCAACAAGCTGCACGTGTGTTCGAAAGTTTTCACTCAGTAAAAACTTTTATTAAAACGGTCAGTTACGAAAAAATAATTAGCATAAATATTTATTTAGGAAGAAATATGTATTTTATATTTTGTTCTGCATTTAATTTCCGTATTTATGACAATTCAATGCTTTTTGTTTTTTTGTCATGTTACTTACGATGCTGCATATTTTATAGTAACATTTTTGACAGAAACCGTTAAAAGTCTGTGTTATCACGCAATTAAAAAAAAAATAAGTAGCAATGATGTATGACTTTTTTCATTGAAGTTATATTTTGTTTCAGGGATAGTACAATTTGTAACTCTGAACATAAGATTGTTTTGTGTATAAGCTTATACAGTTTCAAATACAAGACTTAAAGCCGAAGTATAACGTAAATACACTACCCAGAATTCAATTTCTGTAAGTTTTAATTGTAAAATATGTTTTGCTGTTTGGCGATATTATTAATAAAACTGCACAACTTTGCACGGGAAGAAAGTAAAAAAATTAAGTGACATGGATTTGTATATCTGATAAATTGGATTTTTATCGTCATTAATTTTTAAAAGTATTTTTATAACAGAAAATGAGCTGCGTAGATGTGTTATTAAAAAGTGCTTTTATTATATTTTTCACTAAATTTAGTTTTGCTTTAGTAGTAGTATACAGCTGTGGGTAAGTAAAGGATATTAACAGGAAATATTTCATTTTCCTTTTTTTTTTTTGAAAAATGCTGTGTTCTAAAATATGATTAAAGTGAAAACAACGTAAAAAAAAATTAATTTGAATTTTGACATCTTGAATTCAAATTATGTTTTTCGCAATCACGAGTGTGTGTATGTAGGCGTGTGTGTTTGTGTGTGGGGGTATGTGTATGTGTGTGTAGGCATGTGTGTTTGTGTCTGTGTGCTGGCATAAGTGTGTGGGTAGTTGTGTGTATGAATGTGTGTGTGGGGGGGGGGTATGTCTATGTGTGTAGGCATATGTGTTTGAGTCTGTGTGCAGGCATGAATGTGTGGGTAGTTGTATGTGTTTGTGTGTGTGTGTGTGCGTGCGTGTGTGTGTAGGACATGGATGCAACCCGGAGACGGCTTTCGCTATAGGAGCAGCATCGTGATGGTGCGGAGGGTGGCGGTGGGAAAATAATATCAAAACAGTCAAGTGAGAACAATAAGCAATCATGATTGCTCAATAATACACGAATTGTCAAGAAAAGGCTGCATGCTTTTTCTTGACAATTAGTGCTGTATTTACGTATTTTTTTCACTTAAATTAAAAGTACTGACTGGTTCATATTTGTATCTATTTTATTTATTTTTTAAATTAATCTGAAAAAAAAATATGAATTGAATATCTAAATATTTTTGTAATTTTTATCTCATGAAGTGAAAAGAAAGAGTCAAGTCTGAACTTTCATAAATATTGTTTTGAGCAGAAATCGGTCGATTAACGGCTTATCTGGATCCATTCTCTTGAAATAAGAGGATTATATATGTACCTTTCAAAACATTAAAGTAGAAGAAAAAAGTAAACACAATAATATATTTTTAGCTTAATATCCTGTAAATAAGTATGAATTTTAATCACGAAAGCAAAATTTTCTAACTGCCATTTATAATATTTCGGAACGTCAAAAGGTTTTTACATTACGTACTAATTAAATGAAAAAGATAAAAAATACTGTGGGCTAATATGTATGATTAAAAGAAAAAAGTAACGAAATGAAGCAGAAATTGCCAAAATTAAAATTAAAATTTAAATATTCCTTAATTAATGCATACTCATTGTTCAGAAATCAGAGTTTCTTTATTTTAAGGCCAAAAAAAGGAAATAATTAGTAAAATGAATAAATAATTTGCTCACATCAAAATAAATAAATAAATGACTTACGTACGTAAAAATAAATAAATAATTTCTGCACATAAAAATAAATTAAATACATAAAAAAGTAATTGGTGAAATTATATATAAAAACAAATGTTTCCAAAAAATTAAAGTAAGAAAATGCTAATGTGGAAAGCTTATATCTATTCAAGTATGCATTTTTAACTTTAATATGAAGAAATGAGCAATTTGCTTCTGCTTATTGGCTGGTAGCCAAAACGTTCTAAATTGTCAAAAAAGAAATAAGTGGTGCTTTCTAATGACTAGTAGTACAAAACTGATTTGAAGGATTTTTTTTCTTCTGTTTGATTATGATTGCCTGTGAACGAATAAAATGATTCTTATCAAAATTTTTCTCAAGTCTTTATTCGAAAAAAAGTTGAGCTGAGTTTGCTATGTTTAAATGTCAAGCGTATGCAGAAAAATTGAGTAGTTCTCTACGTTAAATGTTCGTAATTAATTTATTATAAGTTATCTTGTGCCAACATTTTAGCGGGTAGCGTATTTGTTTTAAATTGTTGTTCTTCTCAAAAATATCGAAAACTCATATTTCTAACAAAATTTGGCACACGTGTTTAAAATAACGTGTAATCGATTCTATGTTTTTTCCCCTTTTCTTTCTCTCTTCAATTTTTTCTTCTCTTTCTTGCTTTAATTTTTTCTTCTCGCTTTCTCCCCGCCTCCCTTTTTTCTGTAGGATGGTTTACGCTCTTTTTGCAAAAAATGTTCATTCAACTTATCTCTCATACTACATTAAGTTTATTCTGTCTGAAAATTGTTGATGCTTATTCCCTTAACGAACAGCTGTTTTGCTTCAGAACGCTTCGCATTTGAATATTCAGTCTGTAAAAAGCAGGAAAATTTCCGTCAAGCAAACTTAGAAAGACTACGAGTTACATTTCTTCGTTTCTTAAAACAACGAATATAGTGGTGGAGTTTTAGCCGAGTACCATCTCCATTCCTACCCTAATAGCACAACAGATCACGGAAAAGTTTCCCGCGACTTCACTGCAACGTCGTTACAACAACTAATTTGTGATCATTCGTTTTGCGACCTTATGAAGATGTCACTGCGAAGTCACTTTTTGATGTCATCGTAAACTCTCTTTGAAATTCATTCATTTGAGAAGAGATAAAAAAAAAAAAAAATGAAGACTTTCATTCGTGAAGTCAAGGCTCCAAGTCACGTGATAGATCTTAAAGCGAAGCATGGGAAGAAATCAGGTTTCTTTCGTTTGTTTTGCGCAAAACGTGCCAACCATTGACGTGCCCGTTGTTGAGTCACGTGACTTATTATAATAGTCTTTGGGTTAGCTTTTGTTCAGCTAATGATTGGACTTGCTCCCTCTATTTACTAATTCCTACTCTAAGGTTACATTTCAGTCACTTCTGTGAGTCGAGTATGCTAATGCTGTGCCATTGTAAGTTAAATAGCTTCAATAAATTACTTGGAACTTTTTTTGGAGGGGGGGGGGGCATATATTGGGTGACTTTGGTATCAAAGGTAATTAACAGTGTTTTTTTTTTTGAGCAATCACGATTGCTTATTGTTCTCACTTTCCGTCCTTGATGTTGTGGTTCCTTTTTCAGTTTGGACTGGGGCCTCTGCAGCACCGCAGTCCACCGGCGCGGCTCCTCTGGTCCTAAGCACTATCCCCCGTAATCCATTTTTGCTGGGCGGCGCGGCGGCGTCCATGTGTCCTTCCTACACACGCGTGCTCATACATACTCGTGCACACCTTTGCTCATACACATACACACTCGCGTAAGCCTTCACACACATACACACGCCTACGTGCACACCTTTGCTCATACACATATACACTCGTGCACGCCTTCACACATATACACACGCCTACGTGCACACCTTTGCTCATACACACTTATCCACATACTCATGCTCATACACATACACACTCGAGCACGCCTTCACACACATACACACACGTAGCCCCCCCCCCACACACACTCAAGTATACACACGTAACCACCTAGGAGGAGGGATATGCTTGGGGGGGGGGGGGAGAGCCGTTTCTAGAAACAATAAATTCAATGAGTAGTGTCTTGTCACAACTCGTGATTGCGAAATAATTTGAATTCAAAGTTTCAGAATTCAAATTGGAGTTGATTGGGGGAAGTGGGTCACGGTTTTTTTAATTATTATTTTTAAGTCGTTGCTTTTGCCAGCTCGGGTTTATGAGGATCGTGTTTTGATATTGTGTCTATCCATCTTTTGCCCCCTGTGCTCCTTCGTATAATAGATCATTTTCGGATAGTATTTTAGGCGTAGCCAATCGAAGCATCGATTAACCTATGCACAGAGAGAGCTTTCGGCAAGAAATTCATCGATATTTAGACAATGTGTTACAATAGCTACTTCACTTCTGAAAACAGCGACGTTAGTTCCGAGATTGTAATAGTAGCGGCATGACGGCCATCTTGGGGCTAAAAGCCAGCTTCTCCCGATTTAAGCTATAAAGAAGTAGCGTGTTTTGCTTCTTGATTGTGGTGTCTAATTAAGGTATCCGAACACGTTAAAATGGCTATTTTCGACAAATCCATCCAAAAATTTTACAAATCCATTTTATGAATTTATTGTATCAATCGTTTCCTCACTTTTACAAAGTTGGTCAATTTTTGTCTCAACGTTTATTAGAAGCAAATATATTGGCCTGTGTATGTACATAATCTATGGTAAAAACATTGAAAGTTTAAACTTCAAATGCATTATTCTCGAAATGAGTTTTTGCAAAGAATTTGCTCACTTCAAAAATAAAAACTCAAAATATATTCATACGGTTTTTCATGAAACTTTGCAGACTTTGTTGATTTTATTCTAGCTAAGGAATATACCAAACGTTTACTCATAAGGGCAGCATTTTATTAGTTATGAACGGTTTTTAATATATAAATCAAGTAAATTTCCCGAAAATTCGGCAAAAAAAAACAAAAAAAGGCTTCGGTGAGCTCTGATTTTTTTAATTTCCAACGTACTCAAATTTTTTTGGTGTATGCCCTAGATGAGAAGTAATAAATTAGTCATTTTGCTGGTACTTTTATTCTAACATGAAAAAATAATATTTAATAGCATTTTTGAAGTTGTTCAAAGTTTTCATTCAACTTGAACAAATATTAACTAGTTTCATTAAAAAATATAAAGGAATTTAAAAAAATACTAGTTGATTATTTATTTTAACCAAAACTATATAGGAAAATGTAATTACAGTGTTTCTAAGCATCGTTTAGAAAAAATGCTCCGACCGTATTTGAATACCTTAAACTGTGTTACTATTACTCGAGCAACTGGGTATCCCGATTTATGAGCCATAAACACTACATTTATTTCCAATATCTTATGTTTAAAGGCTAGCTGTAAAATCAATAAAAACACTAGTCCTTTAGTATAAAAACACTCATTTAACTTTTTATACTAAGTTTTTAGTATAAAAACACTCCTCCTTTGTTCACATTCAGCAACCTAAAAGTAATACATTTAATGCTAACCACCGTGATTTCTCCCACTTTGTAATTCATAAAAGAGCTAACAAGTCAAATTCTAGAAATGTAATCTGATCGTTTCAAAGCTCATAATATCTCAAGGCATCAAGTCGAAGTACCCGCTCTGTATTGTCTAAAACGTGTTGAAATGCATATCAGTTGCATTAGTAGTTTGATTGCTATGTCTGTGAGCATTTCACTTAATATGAATATTAAATATTAAGATGAGAGAGAGAGAACAATTGATTCGTCGTTCCCCGTTTAGTCCAATTGAAGACCATCGTTTTGTAAAACCAGTTCTGATTTCTGGTAAAATATATTCACTCGTGAATAAATTATAAAGGAATATTGAACTACAGAAGGTAGTGTGTAGTCCAGTGTATAGTATAACTTCGATTTAATGATACCCGATTAAACAATTTGTTCAATTTAATGATACATTTCACTGGTCCGGATTTATCTGCTTTGAATATATATGCTTTTCGATTTAACGATATCGCTGATTTAATGATAGCCTTTTCCAGTCCCTTGACAATCGTTAAATTGAGGTTGTACTGCATTTCTTTTCGTTATGTACAGTGCTGGCCAAATTATTAGAGTAAAGAGTTTTTTTTTGTTTTTTGTACACTATTTGTTCTAAAATACTATTTATTTTACTGTTAAAGTACAGTACATACTGTACACTGATTATTACGTGATTTTAGCATAATTTAATGTTTGCAGGTGGCAGCACTGTCTGCTTTGTTTATGTTCTTTGTTTATCTACCTACTAGGAACATAACCTCAATCAGCTTAAACAGTTCACTAGTTCGTTTTATTAGTGTGTTCTGTTATATTTAAAGTTAGTTTTGGGTAATTAGTGAGTGTGTATGCGAGTATATGAAATATTGAGTATAAACAATTTTTTATCTCCTTTTTTAAAAATTTAAGAAATGGTGTAAACATTGTGGAAAGTATGCCAAAAGGACTTAAAATGCTCATCAAGGACAAGGGAATTCATACTTAATATTAGATAATTATTTCATTGTTCGTTGATGTGTCTATAGTTTTTTAATCAATAAAGAATTTGCTTTTTAAAACAGTCTAATAGTTTGGCCAGCACTGTACACCGTGTTTTGGTAAACGGAATTCGTACTTAGCAGCGTAGGGAGGGGGGAGGGGTACGTGTGAGCACAGGGCACATATGCACATGTTTTACTAGGATAACGTCAAGCGAAAAATTCTCAAGTAATGGCAGTATCAGTTTTGTTTCTTGGCCAAACTTTTAGAACAGTGACCCAGTTTCTGTTTCTGTGGCGACAACTTTTTTATTTTAGTAGGTGTTATATACAATTTTTCGCCGTCTTCTTCACGTGAAAACGTATTTTAAACTAACTAATAAGCTAAATTTAATTGTTACAAACCATTATATGAATATTCAAGTATACTTATGACGATGGTTGAACTTTTTTATAAAATTAAAAATTCTTAATTTTTGAAAGTTAGTTCTAAGGTAGATGATGGAGCATTTGTGAACACAACATTTACGGGCTTATAGGAACAGTTCCCAAATCCTCTCTGTAACTTTGATATTAGTGTAAGATATTATAAGTGTTAAAAAAATGCGTAAACATTTGCAGTTATATTTTGTATCTAATGAGTCTGTAAATTAATTGTTAATTATTATTATTAAATTTTTGTTTATACATTTTATTATTCTTATTTTTTACAAAGGTTTTTTATTAAATAGTTGGTCAGAACTTTAGTGTTATACAATACATACAGGAAATTAAAAGACAAAATATTGTCCTGTAACTAAATGTTCAAAATAGTTTCACAGTTTATCATATTCCGTAGGAAGCTTAAACGCACTTTATAACAAGAATATATAAGTTTTTTTTTATATCAATCCAGTGATAAGAACATGCTACGAAGTTTTAAAATTTGACGGTGAGCATAGTTATGTAGTTCGAAAAAATATTTTAAAATTTATCTTGCATTAAAAAAAAATATTTCAAAATATTAATTTTTTGAAAGAAAATACAAATTTTTGATCTCCTGCTGGACACCTAAATATTTTTTGATTTGGATAAATATTTTTGTGGCACATGTGGGGTTTTCATGTTCAAGTCGGCACGGATTGCCGTTGTTAAAATTATATGAAAGCTTTTCTACAAGTGTTTTGACTCAAAAGAAAAAAAAAATGTAAGAGACTCAGCGACTTGAAAAATCGACTGTTGGGGGGAGGGGGGACACCCTAATATATATACTCGAAAATACAAAAAAAAAAAAAACACACACACACACAGTTTAACTGCAATTTTTAATTTTTGCCCAATGAAGTAGAAATTTTTTTCTTATATACAACTTAGTTTAACAAAATCCAAAAATATAATTCAACTACACAATAATAGAAATTTTGAGCTTCCTTAACAAAAAAGATGCAAATAATTAATCTAAAGTACATGCATATGATACAGTTGCAGAAAATTAGTTTGTTGTAATTACAGTTGTAAAATTATTTAAAACTTTTGACAACTTTCACAACGTTTTTATTTGTTGGTTTTGAATTACTATTTTACTTAGAAAATGTTATAAATTATAATGTAAAATAATTTGAAGAAACAAACGGAAAAATTTGGATATTGTGATTAAAAAAAATCATAAAAACAATGCTCAAGTGAGAAAATAGGCTTGTTTAGATCTCGAAGAATTTTTGCCGCTGATTAAGAAAGATGAAAATCCGTGAAAATGTATCAAAATCATTAAAACATTGCAATAAAGGAAGCCTTCATTCTGTAAATACTCTACAATAGCTGATAAAGAAAGTTAAAAATTTCAATTATCAATATTTTCTTAGGTGTGAACATTTTTCAAAGGCCTGTTTCATTTCTCTCTCCGTTTAGGAATTGCCAAGAAAAAATATTTTAAAACGCGCGTGAAAGAATGAGTTGACGTATTTCTCAATCTAAACTGAACGATTTCAAGTTTCCAGTTTTGCATCATTTAAGTTTTAAACATGAGAACATTCATTCTCGCCCAAAGTATCTAGTTTTTATCTTCTTTTTTGCTGCTCGCTTGCGTTAATTAAAAATTCAAGTACTCTATTGTGTTTTTAATTTTTATTTCTATGAGTCTCAGAGATTACGGAGGAAAAAGGAATTACGGAATATTTTTAGATACTAATCTCCAGCAAGCTAAAACTGAAATTTCACTTCTTCGTGTATCAACAGGTTATGTATCGATTTTTCTAGGATCAAAAGACGGTAAGAATCGATAATTTTCTCCAGATAAAAGCTTTGGTCCGGAGATCATTTTTCGGTTGAAGAAACTACCCGCAAGCTTTCGGTTGATAGATAATTTTTTTGCACTTTCTTGCAAAGCTTTCGATACTAAAAGCAAACTTTGAATATATTTTCTTTAAATTCCAAGAATAAAAACTTTGATAAATACAAAATTTTAGTTTCGTATTTGACGACAGTAGAATATATAAAACGACAATGTAAAATAAATTCTGGCACATAATTCAAAAAACATTTCAGAATTTAGTAGTAAATACTTAAAAACACACACACACAAGAAAAAAAAAAGCTATGTTTAGAAATAGTGTTAAAATGCTTTATTATAAAATCATATTTTTTCAATAACAATTAAATACTAGTTTACGCTTGCGAAGTGTTCACACCACCGTACAGCGGCAATTCAAAACTAATTTTTTAGCGGTATTTTTGGAAGGAAGCACCAAAAAAAAAAAACTTCCCGTGTTTTTACTATATATAAATCAGGAATACATTTTTAATCAATAAAGTATTTGTTTCAAATCAATTGAAAATTATAGTGTGAAATACAAAATCAAAATTTTTATTGTATTTTTTTAATAAAAACATCGATTAATCTTCTTAAAAAAAAACTACATTCTAAACCATGCAACCTTTTTAAAATACGGTAATAACATAACAGGAAATATCCAACGTTGTTTAGCACAAATACACAGATTTCAGAAAACACACGTTTCGGGGTTTCAAGGAACCCCTTTTTCAATTCAAAGGTTTGAGCTTCTAGATGTGTATTTGTGCTAAACGTTGGATATTTCCTGTTATTAATCGGCACAAAGGTTTTTTTTACGGTAATAACATATCTCTAGGACCAATTCGCTTTTGATAAAGAAAGGTAAAGTCACAATATTTCGGCCCCCATAAGCCATTTTGGTCCCTAATTAACATACGTTATGATCAATTAATCCAAAAAAAAGTAGCCCCACCAACTAAACCTGCAGGTCCGGTTTCCGCACGACTTCGATGTTGTGTTGGGATCTTTTTCACTCACGAAAATACTTCACGATAGCTTTAAAATAACTACAAGTATTTGTAGTACTTTCTTGGCGATTTGTGCCTTATTTCCGTTAATAATTCATTTTATTCATATTTTTGTACAAAGAATTTCTATTTTTCAATCAATGATGGGCTACTCCGCGAAAAAATAGTCACTTCGTCTCGCATGTGGCGGTTCATATATTTATTAAATAGTAATTGCAGTCGAGAACTAGCTTATAACTAGCTCTGATTTAACGAGAACACGTATTTAGCGAAAAAATCGGAAATACTTGGTTGGTGCAATGTAAAGTCTATGGGAGCATAACTCGCTTTTAATGAGCAAACCCCGCTTAAAGCGAACAATATTTTTCTGATTCAAAAAATTTCAATTGACTATAAGCTCAGCATACCCTTTTTTGGTAACATTCCAAAGTCAACTAAAGTTGGTAACCAATCATAAATCCCGAGAAAAAGGTATGACAGCACTTTTTTTAATTTGTGGAGCAGAGAAACATTTAAAAATTATACATGTGTTGTGTGTATATGTGTATTCCTCAAGAACAATAAAACAAGATACATTCAGACAGTTCAAATCAAAGTAACCAGCTTCTTTGGTACTGTACATTAATAAAAAAGAAGAGAGAAAAAAAAACATCTATGATGATTTTTTATTATTTTTTCACGAGCTCGTTTTTTACGAGCACTCGGTTTTAACGAGCAAATATCGTGGTCCCTTTGCGCTCGTTATAAGCAAGTTTGACTGTATTTAAAAAAAGACGAAATAATTTGCTTAAGGAATCACATATTCGTTAGTAATTTGTTGAGCAATCACATTTTTATCATTACCCTTTTAAATTATTATTTTTAATGAAATATCTGAGTTGTCACGTGCGAGACAAAATGACCGTTTTTCGTGGAATAGCCCTGATCTGTTTCCCTTACTCCATTTACAAAAGAACGTTGAAGAATATTGCCGCAATACTACTTCAACGACTACTAAAATATTTTCTCATAGAAGAACGTCTTTGGAATTTAAATCTTCAGACTCTTGTTTATTTTTGACTGATGAAAATGACAGATGAACACAAACTTTCGATTTACTCTGAAAGTTACTCATTGCAACTCAATACATTTCTTCTTTATTACAAAATATATTAAAATATCTTATTTCTATTTAATACATTTCTAGATGTATATAAAAATGCATATGTTCCTTTTCAATATTTCGTCTCGCATGTGAATGTTTATAACTTGAATTTCCTACTGGAGAGAAATAGATTCTGATGTATTCGCATTTGAAGCTAAATTTCGAATTGCCTTGAAGCATTTCATCAATGCAAAATTTGATATTTAATCGTATTCAGAAGAACTTATCTGAATATTTTATCAGAAGTTCTACTAGTGTAAGTACTTTTAAGATGTACAATAGACTCCAACTATAAAATGCAAATGCTAGTTCAACCAATTTTAAGATATAAAATAGGTTGTTACTATAAAATGTAAATGCTAGTTCAACCTATTTTAAATGTGTTCGATGAAATACTAGTATCAATGTTGAAGAGAAACGAGGCTTCAGACGTACGTTATTCTCCATAAAATGAATTTCTTTATTCACAGAAAATAAATACGAACACTTTGGCGAACAACGTTGAGGAGCGAAACATGTCCGTGTCGGGATTTGAAATACGGACCTTTGTGATACTAAGCCAATGGTTTAGCCACTGAGCGAAAAGGTCCTTTTGGCTCAGCTGATAAAGCACTAGGTTAATATCACAAAAGTCCGTAGTTCAAACTAAAACCCTGAATCGTTACTTAAGTAGCGACACGTCCGCCATCTTGGGGCTAAACGATGCTTTCTTCTATGTCTGCTATGGTGAAGTAGCGTGTTCTGCTTCATAATTGGTTTCTAATTAACTCCATGTTAATTCACAATCAAAGAACATCCCATTCAAGAAGCAAAACACGCTACTTCACCGTAGCAGACATAGAGGAAAGCACCGTTTAGCTCCAAGATGGCAGACGTGTCGCTTCTTAAGCTACGATCTAGGGCTTTAGTTCAAACCAGAGAGGGATATTTCCCTGGTTCAAACCCCGCCATGGACGCGTCCTTCAACCTCCACATCCGTGTGCCACACTGTTTAACGATTTGAAAAGTCATTTTACCGGAAAAGATAAGTAATACACATAAAAAAAAAATTATAAATAAAAGAATCAGGGTACATCAGAGGGAATCGCGGTAACCCGGGATATGTGTCACTCTCTTTGTTTTTCTCGTAATTAATAATAGAAATAAGTCAGAAGCACAGCATAGTTGTATAATGAGTTTTCCTTGATCTGTGTACAGAGCGAGTTCCAATTCCATGATTACTTTTAGCAGCATAATCGTTATTTTTAATGAAGTTAAATTTCCATACCAAAACTTTTGAATATCTTACCCTAAAACAGTTTTTGTCCTCTACATATCGTAATTATACCTGATTTTGAAGTCAAAACTAAACTCATGGTTTGTATGGAGTATTGTGTGTATGAATACGCTGTTCTGTTTTCCAAGGGCAAACAACTATATCACGAGTGACAACCTGGGGGGGGGGGGAGAGAATCATGGTGCATACTGCGCCTTTGAAATTTTTAGGGGGTGGGTGGTTTTAAGGGGTATTTTTTTTATTGGGGGCTCGCTCTTGGGGTAATTAGGGGGGTGTGCTTCCTTGCTCTTTGGGTTGGGGGGGGGGGCGGAGCACCCCGACTATGGTGCTTGGCTTCTGAACCGTTCAGTGCGCTATACATGCCACAGTTTCTCTTTACGGTATACTGCTATTGCTAAAATTAAACTTTCTCTAACCATGTCTTATTTTACTATGTAACTAACTTTAATCTTACTGGAATAGGTTTTGTTGGTTTGATTAATGTCATAAACGTTTTTCTGCTTTTATTATCAGCAACTTCCTTCCAGGTCATTTGTTTTAGACATTAACGAATAGTTACGTGCTGGTACCAAAAAAACACAGCTCAGGAGGAGATAGATTCATCAAGTGAAGTTCTAATCAGACTACTTAAAAATAATTCACAGCTTGCACAACCTGAAACAACTAGTGTAGAATCCTTATTAAATACTTAAACATACTAAGAACCTCAATAAAATATGTTGTTCTTCCGAGTCTTTGCTACGATAAGCTATAAGATTCCAAAAATAAAAATAATTAAGGAAAAACAAAGAAAAAATTTAATTTTTAATGAGTTTAGGATCCTACAACGGATTAACAGATATTAATGAATGCTCAAACATTATCAGGTTCACTACACTAGTTATTGGGTTTATTTTTTTCACTTATTAAATAATATTTCATGTATTTGTTGTCTAATTTTGTTCATATGAAAGGAGCGGCCTAATTCCCACTCAAGTCCGACGTCTTAGTCTGAACATGCGCGGGATAAGCTGCTGTGTAAGGTTTTTTCGAAAATAATTCTTAGTTAATTCTTTAAAATATTTTTTATCGCAGTACACAAGCTGCTATAATTACCATTAAATAGCTCAGCATGATTTATCTTATTTTTGTGCTATTGTTATTTTGTTTGTATTTGGGATATTTTAGAGAGATGCAAAAAAAAAGTGCGGTTTAACTCTGATTTACCCTTTATAAATAAATAACGACATCGTTCAAAGGCAAGGGCATAAATACATTTCCTTTCCTGCATTTCATTTCAACTTTCACGAAGTTTTAAACATCAAAAAAAGAAATGGAAATCTACGGTCGAAGTTGGTTTGTTTAAGTTTATAAGTAATCATTCCTAAGCTTGTCTTTATATTGCGAATCAAGTTCTGTTGTTCTTGAAATTTTTATGGGTGACGTGGTTTTTCTCTTCGCTGCATTTTCATTTACTGTCTAATGTTTTGTTTTTGAGGGAGCTTTTCCTGTATTCTTTCCATACACAAATATTTGATGGCTTTGCTTTTGAATTAACACTTGCTTTTTTTCCTTTTTAAATTACCATTTACTAATAATGATGAAGGTGTTGTACTATATACATCTTCAAACGTACAGATTTTCTTGCACTTATTTACAGATAGCAATTTGCTCAGTAACAGCTTTTTGGAAGTCTTCTGGCTAATTTTTATTTCTATTTTTAAGTATTTTTTTTATTTATTTTCTTTTTTAAATAGAAGGAACGGTTTATCGACTTTTAAGTTTATCAACGTATCTTTCACTTTTTGAATTTTTCTTTGTCCTTCTTTCTTGTTGCTGCATTTTCTATTACTAGTGCCGAGTTTATTTAATATTTTACATTTTTGGCCAAAACTCTGTTTACATCCCCAGTTATGAAATTTGGCAAAAAATTAGACTTTGTTCTTCTCTTATTTCATTTTAAGCGAACATTTTTACACTAATTCTCTATTTTGTGGGCGTAAGAAATCTTCTAATGTTTTATGTTTTTATATCAGTCAAAATACTACTTTGAAATTACAGTTTTTGAAGTAAGCATCTACATTTATGCTAAAATTTATCAGAAATTGCATTTCTGTTATCAGTTCAAAAATTACGTAATCAGGTCGGTTTGAAAACCAAAAAGATGAGATACACTAAACCTAATTGACCGAATTCCGTCCATAAGTAATACTTTTTAAGTTCAGAACAGCCACTATAGTTTCAATATCTTAACTGCCCTTTCCTTCTACTTTGTTGAAACAAAAAATTAACCAGTGAGTTGTTGAAATAACTGATATGAAACTAGCAAAAATTTATTAGTAATCTTTATTTGCATAGCCTTTTGAATTCCTTTCTCATATAAATAGCTTTAATAATTGTTTCTCTATTTTTTAGTTCTTTTTTGCGTGTATTTTCAGGAACGTAAAAGCTTCTTCACTAATGGCTTTTAAAAATAGTAAAATCTTGTCTTTCGAAATTGTATTATACTCCATTAAAGGTCATTAAATATTCTTCAGGTCTATTTTCTAATCTTTTGCATCGTAGAAAATTAAGGTGTTTGGATTTAAAATAAGAAACACTAGTTGTATTCAGCCTTATCTTTTTCTTTAAACGAGCAATTCTTGTGAGTCTGACGATTTGGATTACATTGTGGATTTTATTGTAGTTTTGAATTCTAAGTTCATCTAAATCAGTATTTTTTCTGTAAAAACGCGATTTTTTTTCAAAAAAAAAGAAACATTTTTAATGCAGAGTTTGCTTAAGTTAAGCCCTAAAAGAAACTAGCCTAGCACAAACGATTTGCAACTCTTGCGATGAAAATTCTTTACCTCAGAGCCAGAAGAACGCAAGTCACATTATGGTACTTTTGCAGGAGAGATAAAAAACGTTTTTCTGGCGCATGCAAAGAATGGGACGCGCCCTCTTTTAACCATGGTAAAAAGATTGAAAAGGATTCTTCTTCAGGAATTACGTTCACACGGCTCGAAGCGGAATAGGCTTTTACATGCAATGCACTAATGAACGGAAAGTTGCAATTTTTGGACTTGCGTCAGTCTGGCTCTGAAGTACGGAAGTATTGCTTTAAAACTTCAAACTTACTCAAGGTTGCCAGGTTTGGCTGATATTAGCCTTTTTTGGCTATTTTCAACCACACTTTACTGGGAAAAAAAAGAACTAAAAAGCCAATGTTTGGATTTTTGTATTTATTTTTTTTTTTTTAGCGAAGCCAGTGTTTAACTGTTGCATTTTGTTACGTTTATTTATTTTCTGTTTTATTCTTTAAATAATCTTATTTATTTTTTAAATCCCACGTCTAAATTTTTCAATATACAAATGCCTTGAGGCTGCAAGAAAAAACGATCAAATTATAAGTGTCAAATTTTCTGTCGTCAATTAGCTAACTAGCTTCACTACTGAAATTGTTCGTTTCCCTTAAGCAACACCTTACATTTCGCTTTTTAGAAAATGCAATAGCTCGTATGACCATAATTCTTGTGAAAAACTTCTGGTGTATTCATTTTTCTACATTGTAATGCGAAACCCCTTTTAATGCAAAGTATTTTTAGTCTGTTAATCTTAAAATCAATGCAACACAACAAAAGGGAAATCGATAGGAAAGTACTGAAAAGAAAAAACAATCAATAAAAATACAATTTTTGCTTAGAAAAGGAGTTTCTTTGTAAGGAAACATGCACCTTTTTTAACACCATTATTGTTATTAGTATTAAAATGTGGATCTTCAGTTTTTATGAATGGCATGTTGTATGTAGCATTTTCTGGCGTAAATCGACCAACTGCACTAAAAGTACTTATTCCAAATAAAGATATTGATTGGGATGGAATCGTAAAGTTAGTAGAATACATTGTACTAGTCGACCCGTGCGGAATTCCGCACTGAGCTTCGAATCATTTCATAAGGCATTTCGCTCTTTAAAAATTTCAAAGAAAGAACATTATGAAGAATAACCGAAAAAAAGTAAGCGCACAAGAGAAGGCATGTAATTTGAAGACATCAGTAACAAAACCTCGTTACAACGTTGTGATAATTTGATCATCCTTTGGTTGTACGTATTTTCAATGCAAACATAAATATCAATAAAAGTGTGGCTGAGTAGTGACTCGTGAAAAAGCAGTAATTGTGCATTAGAAAAAACAGGTTGTGGCAAATAGTCCTGTCCATGTGAGTATCTGACGGAAAAAAAAAGCAACATTAAAGAGATATTTATTGGCACGGATTCGAATTGGCGCCATTCTGATTAACAGCACGACATTCCAACAAACCTATAGCAATTGCGCCTTCCTTTTCGAATGCTATTCATTGAAGGAATGCGTAGTAAAAAACAGAAAAAAAACTTTCTGCCGAAAAAAAATAATAAGATCTTGCGTCTATGTTTTGTCATTAGACGGTATTATACGATTTAAAATTATTCGTAAAGCATGGAATGTGACTAAAGAATGACGAAGATCTCACATAGCGATTGAAAAAAAATATTCTAGAGAAGTAATAAATTAGATTGAAAATAATTGTTTTCATTTTTGAATGTTGAACTAAAGCAGGCTGCTTTAAACGTTACGGCTTAAATGCCCGCACATGTTTCTCTTTTAATCGAACACCTAAAATTCAAAACCAAAACCAGTTTAACTGAGTCCGTTTTTTAAGTGTAATTTTTCGAACGTAGACAAAATGATTTTTTTTCAGTCGAAAGTAGAGGAGTAGAAAATGTTTTCTTACTAATGAAGTTTATAATATTTTTAATGTTTTATATCGTATTCGAATAAATAATTAAATGTTTACTGGGAGAAACTCGTAGTTTCAATTTGGCGTAGTATTTCTTCATTTGTACAAAAGGTCGAACACTGCTATTAGAAAAATCTACATTTCAGCATACAATGAAAATGTTTTTCTGCACAAAAAGGATTCCTTTGAGGTAAATCTAATATTTTTTTATGCTTACATTATGCTTAGTGGGCTGGATGGAGTCAAAGCTTAAAAAAGGAAGAACACCCTTCAATTAACAGTCAACTTATCCGAATGATAGCTGTAGCCTGCATAAAGGAGTCGAAACACCAAGTAGCATTCCCATTGCATTTATTTTATTACGTGTGTTATCTGCTGTATGTGCCGAAAGCGACGTAAAAAACTGGAAAATTGTATTAGAACTTCGCTTAAAAAAAAATCTGCATAAGAACTTCAGGCTGCATCAAGGTTTTGCAACAGCAAGGGGCGTTTTAGAAAACTTGATTTTTCGACCGTAAGTCCAGTTTTCGTCATTAGCCGGCCTGATAAGTTTTAAAATGAGAGGGGAATAATATATAAGATAATATATTTAAGAGAAATGTTTTATTTTTGAATTTTTTTGCAATTTGTTACCGCAGGCTGCTTGAACCGTTTTGACTTAAATGGCAGCACGTGTTCATCATTTAACAGCACGGTTAAAATACAAAATAATTTGAACTAAGCTCTTTTTTAAGCGTAGCTTTTCAAATGTATTAAAAATGTGATAGGCTATTTTTTTTTACAAAAAGAAGGAAAAAAAATATAGTTTACCCTTCAAATTGAGGTAGTAAGTTTTTTATTTGTACAAACAGTCAGAAAACTCATTAGAAGAATCTATATTTTAATATACGATTTATTATTTTTTTCTGAAGAAAAAACAATTCCGTTGTAGTCTGAAATCGAAAACCTGATACTTTTATTTTTGCTTACATAATGCTTTAATTTTCTTAATGGAGCCAAAGCTTAAAAAAAAAAAAGCCTTGCAATTCAGAAGTAATTTAGCTCCATGTTGCATCAGTTTTTATAACAACAAGGAACGTTTCCATCTCCTCTATTTCCTTATAGTTGTTATTCATTGCTATTAAGTGTTAACGTAAAGCGCGATATTTCTCTAATTTTTCGATGCAGATTGTCCGTACATGGGCCCGAACACTCATTCTCCTGGTTAACAGTCGAACGCTCTGCCGATCAAGCTATTCAGCTCTGTCGGTCTTAGTGCAAGTTAAAGTTATACATTTAACCGAAAAACTGATTCTGGTTCTTTAAAACAGGTTTTTTGGCAGAAAAAAAAAACAATTTTTAGACCGTGGGTCTATTTTTCGTCAGTAGCCTGCACGATAAGCTTTAAAATAAGGTGTAAATAAATGAAATCGATCAAGAATTGAGGAAGATCTTGCGTAGAAACCAAAAACAGGCTACAGAAATAATATATAAGGATAGAAGAAACTGTTAGGTTAAGACCCAATTTCACCATGGTAAAATTAGCTTCAATTTCAAAATCTTATAACTAATGACAGGAAAATTGTATAATCGAAACAAGAATGTAACATATAATTTAAAATAAATATTGGATTTAATTGAATTTAGGATTCTCTTTATTTAGTAATGTCGTGTTATAAATTGGTCGGGACGCGTTTTTAATTATAGTAATTTTCTCTCATCTATTGTCACCATGTTTGGTCTAAGAAACTCCTTTTTTTTGGTGATACCGTACGTTAAATACTTGTATGCATACTTGTATACAACTAGTCCAAAGTTTCTCTTGGTGAATGTCTGTAAGGGAGGGTAGGCCTATATTCAATAGTGGGTTTCTTAAAGCTGAAATGATAATAATGCTGATGAAGTGTTTATGCGTATCTCGTATATCCATCGTTTCTCGGAAGCAGATACTACGAGTGGTGAGAACATTAATATTTTATTAACGTTTTGATTTTCGAGTATATTTCAAAAAGTATTTCGAACCTTAGAAACACACGATTTGGCAAAAAAAAAAAAAAAAAAAAATCTCTTCATAATTTCAAGGAGCCGTGTTGAAAATAAGATGGAAATATATTGTTCTACCAGAAGAACACGAATTGTGGTAACTACTGAATCAAAATAAATGGATAAATTAATAAAATACAATTTGTGTATATTTGTCCTTTTCATTGCTGTTGAACTAAAAAGAAAATAGTTACACTTTGACACTTGAAACGCACTCTGCAGAAGCTCTTATAACGTAAGTGAACCATATAAATACAGATCTTAAGCCGCTATTTGGCCTCTTAAATGCAGCAGTGTAAAGTGTTATAAGTCACAAAACGCAGCATTTCATACCTCGGTGGACATTGGTCGTACTGCTATTTTTATTTTTTTTGTAAAAATTCTTATTTTATGCTATTGGTTTTTCAAAATGGGAAATACCTAGGCCCATATCAAAAGTTCGATTTTGTATTATTTCACTATTTTTCTTCATCGCTTCAAACTTTCAATATGTTAACAGTGTAGCTCATTTTGACAATTTTTGCAATTAAAAGTATGTATCCAGGATTAATGTTTTAGAAAATTAAAGTATTGCACGTAAAACCGGGACACGAGGTATCCATTTTTATTACATGTATCTTAAATAGAAGAAATCAAGCATAAACATTTCGAAAAAAATATTTTACTCAGGGGAACAAATGTTAGGTGCACTCAACAAGTTATTTTATAAGAAGAATTAGGGAAAAGTATGCATTGTTAAAGTTTTTAAATATGATACTTCTCTTACAAACATTCCCAAGAAAACCTTAAAATAAATTTGTTTTAATTAGTTCCAAAAGAACGTACTTTCTTTTTCCACATTTTTTAATAAGATATATTTCAAAAATAAAAATAAAAAGCTCATACAAATGTGTAAACTTTAATTGCAGACTGTTTAAGTACAAGTATTCCAAATATAGACGATATGAAAAGTGTATTACAGACTTTATAAAAAATGGTTCTGTAATACACTTTCTTTTGTTCAAAAGAAAGAAAAAAAAACTAGGTTCTTTTGAATAAACTACTTTAGGATTAAAACTGAAACAATGCACGTTGGTTAAACTTTTATTTAAAACGCCTTTTTTTTTCCTTAAAATTTCGAACGAAAGTAGTATGAATCCTTGCCATATGGTTTATTATATCTGGAGAAAATATGCCTTGGTTTCCGCATTTTTTCCTAAAGAGCTCCGATGCGAAGCAAAAATCTATTACAAAACCTTTCATTTCAACACTCAAATATATTTCAGAGTAACATCTAAACTAAAGAGGAAAAAACATTTCTAGCGTACATTAGAAGATATAATGAAATTTTACTTTTGCAAAATATTAAAGTAAATCTACATCATACTGCTTGTACAACATTTAAACTAATTGCTTTAAAAAAATGAGGATTTCAAAACACGCTTTTAGTGGGAACATTTTTATTTTTGTCTCTGTATTTTAAAAGTTATGACATTAAGGAAAAAAATAATTGTTTTTTTATACCATTTGGTTTTGGAACAAAATAAAGAAAATGGAGACAATTTCGTGGAAGAAAAAGTTGTTTTCATAATATTTCAAATAGAAATTGTGCAAATACGTTCCGTATTATTTTTAACTTCGAGATTATTTTCTGAAAATGTTTTTTCCAGCTTAAACTTGAGCTTTAATCCGCTTTGTAAATTGATGGTATAAAACTAGAAGTACCACTGAATTCAAGTTACTTTTTTATGAAAGGATTGATGATTAATGAATATATTCTATAATTTCAAAAGCAGTCTTTTCTAAACAAAAGAGGGTATATATAAAAATAACACACACCACACACACACACATATTTATATATATATATATATATATATATATATATATATATATACACACAATTAGGGTGGTCTTTATTTATATGGGAAAAAAAATTCGGAATTCAACAAGTGACGCCCCCCTAGTTTTGTGACACTATAATAAAAAGTAACGTGTGCAAAATTTGAACTCGATCGGTCAATAATAACACGTGCCCCTAGGCCCGTTGAACTTATGATAATTTTTCTCACAAATCTTCGAGTTTTTACTTCAGATCCAGTACATCGTTTCTCCTAGATTTGCAAAATATTTTTACAGTGGAGGTAGCACTAAAATTAATCTTTTTAATTGCTTTATATCATTCTAAAGATGTTACGTTGAATAAGAATGAAATAATGCTTTAGAAACGTTCCTTAATCGTAAGCTTTTCTCAATGTATCTCGATAGTGTGTATTTTTTTCCGACAGTGTTAGACGGTCTGTAAAATCAATTGTTTTTGTGACACATATTTGGTAAATTAGTTGTGAAATTCTTCGATTAATTGTGCTCCTCTTTCATTTGTATCATCCACAATTTTCAGTACTTTAACCTTTTCCCTTTAAATAGCTTCCTTCATTTTGCCGAGAATCAGGATCAAATAGGAAAAAATCTTTAAGCATTTGTAACTAATCCAAACAGTTTTATTGACTCGTAATTGATTCTCTTTAAGAGGAAGATCTTTACTAAAAAAATATTCCAATCATCTACTAGTATCTGAAATTTGTTAAACAGTCATCAGACACGTCTTCCTTATCAAAAGCATTTTTTAGACTAGTCATTTCCTATCTTATTTATTCCTTCATCTATTACCGACAAAGCTACTAGTTTATCCCCTAAATACCATAAGTGATTTATGAATTTAACAATCACTGCTTCTGCTGCCATGTTTGTCATCATTTTGTACGCTGCTAGTTTTTCAGACATATATTATTCAAAGGAGCCTCGATTGGGTTGCTGCGAAAAATCATATCTTCATACAGCATGTAATTGTAAAACAGCTTTGTAAAACAACATTGAAGGGCTTTCTTTTCATGTAAGGTCAATTTAAATTGTTTTCTAAATATAAAAATTTTCAAACAAAAATTTCTTTTGCCACCCATGTGGCTCAGGGATAAGCTCCAGGTTGCCGAAAACATATTCCTGTAGGAGGAAATTCACCAGGAAATATTATTACAAGTTAAGAGAATTCTCTGTAATCTTTCTCAATTCCGCTTTTTTACGAACAATAATATGTCATCAACTTCGTCTTTTAGAATTTAAGTGGTATGTGTACTTGATTGAAATGTTACAAGTTCTGAATGATGGAGATCTTTCCACAAAGTTTTGAAGCGCTTAAATAATTGAATATCTGATCTAGAACTAAGAAAGGCAAGAACTTCTTTAAGGGACAAACTCTGCAGTACGATTTCAAGTGCATGATGATGGCAATTCAAATGTAATATATCGCCGTTCAGTTTTTGCTCTAAAAAATTGCATGCACAATTTATACGGTTAGTATTGCAAACCGTTGTATCAAACACTACAGCTAGAGCAGTTAGCATTAAAGAGCTATCATCTAAGATATCATATAGAACTGAAGAAATATCTAATGAATTCCGAGTAGCGGTTCAATATTAGGACCGAAGCTATCACGGTAATCCTGTCGGCGTTCGTTTTCCAGTTACAATCTGAATGTAGCTTTGTATCCCTGTGAATAACTACAAAATCTAAATTTAAATTCATGAAAATTTAATTTTACCTCTCGAAGATTTTCTCTTGCTCTATTTAGGAATGTACGATTGATCACTAGGTCATTTGGATTTAAATTTACTGCATCTACATAGGCTGTAAATAAATGAACGACATCTTTATCCCTAATATGGCATTTGTCTAACAGTGATGAAAGGCGAGATGATATCAATCGTTGATAAGCTTTTTTGTATTGTGGTAGACCAGCTGTAGAAAACAATATTTCAACAGGTTAGGATATATGCCCATTTCGTTTTCTAAATCTTGTGAATAGCAATAATTTGATGATAATAAAGGACTATGTACTGAAATAGAAGAAAATTAATTTATAGATTTCTACATTGTTCCGATCTGGATATTTTTTTTAAATTTATATTTTAGCTGTGTAAAATACAGTATATTTTTATGTTAGGAGTAATGGAGATTTTTCGAAATTTATGCTTTAAAAATTAAAAATTGCATAAGCATTTAGGTAGGTTTATAACTAAAGAACAGCGAATTAAAATATAATTGCAATTACTTATATTTATAGCATTGAAACCTCGCGACTTTATTTGCCACACCTATTACGTGCACAGGGAATTTTGTAAATCAACACCCCAAAAGCCTGGAGGAGGCAATTTGTTGTTGTCCAAAGATCATTCATTAATGGCCCTAGACCATTCATTAATGGCCTATAGAATCCCTTGTGTTCATCTTGGAGGGAGGAAACGTTCCCCTGCTGCTTGGTTGGAACAAGCGCAGAAAAGCGGTACGCTTGACCCAAGGCCATTGGTGTACATGTACCCTCTGTAACATGTTAATTTTTACATAATGAAAGTGAGAGAATGGTCAGTCTGGAAGTAGCAGCACCTATTGAGGTTCAAAATTAATTTAAATATAAAACGTTAGAATATTTTTGCATAAAAATGAAAAAAATCCGCAATTTTTTCTTCGAAACTCAAAAAAGGGGGCCCTAGGGGCACGTGTTAATATTCATGGATTGGACTTAAAATTTTGCAAGGATCAATTTATTTGTACAATAGAACAAATTGAGGGGGCGTCGCGTAAAATATCTGCAACTTCAAAAATAAGGACCACCGTAATATATATATATATATATATATATATATATATATATATATATATATATATATATATATAATATATACTATATATATATAATATATATATATACATACAAGATATGATTCAGAAGTTTTAAGACTGATCTCAGAACTAGAAATTTATTGGACATATAAGTACAGCGCACTAAAATTCTTCAAAATATGATCCTTTAGTATCAACACAGCGCTGCCAGAGCGTCCTTCCATTGTTTGTAGCCCTTCTGGAAGTCCTCGGGCGACATGCTGTCTAGGGCTCTTGTCGAAGCCTGTTGGACTGTTTTTTTTTCCGTCGATGGAGTCGAATCGCTTCCTTTTTAGACCTGTCTTGATTGGCGGAAGATGAAAAAGTCATTTGGAGCCAAGTCGGGGCTGTAAGGTGGCTGCGCCTGTGTTGTCCACATCAAACTTGACCAAAACATAATGGTTGGCGAGCAACGTTTGATCGGGCGCATTGTCGTGGAAGAGAATCCAATCGCCCCTTGATCGCCAGGCGGACGCGGCAGACTCGATCCCTCAAGCGGGCGGACACTCCAGCGTGAAAATCATTTTTCGTATCTCCCACTTTACGATCGAAGTCAATGACACGCACTAAACACAACAAGCGATGCGCACTCTCCAGTGTTCCGAAGCCAACTGCCGCAGCTTCCGTTCGTTCACTGACACCCCCGTCCACCACTACTTTCCCCAGCCCAACCGCACCAGTCTTTGCGCGCTCCCCTTCTCGGAAAAAAAATCAGTCCTTGAAACTTCTGAATCACACCTTGTGTGCGTGTGTGTGTGTGGATACAGCTTGGATTCCCCTGTGAAAATGGACAAGTTCCATACAAGTTCTAAATAGTGTTACTGTTATTCATGGCAGTTGTAATGTTCTGCTAGAAAAGCCCGTGGAAGATATGATTTCGTATCGAATGCTCTAAAACAGGCGAAAACAAATTCAATTATATTGAGGTTGGGTGACTGGGAGGGTCAAAGTGGATGTTTAACTTCACCTTCGTGTGTAGGGTAAGAGCTCCAGTAGTTGGCCATTTAAGAGAGCGATTGTTGATTTTTGTTAACCTATAAACTTCAGCAATGAAACAATAAAAACATTGTACGATTTTTAAGGTCTACCTTTCTGATAATGATTTACTAAATTGTGTCAGAAATAGAAACATTTTTATTTTAAAAACTAACCTACTGTCCGACCATCACGAGAAAAGCCACCCTCGAAATGTTTGCCCCTGTCTACTGCTATAGTAACGAGGTGCGTCCTCATTTTTCTAAGGGAAGCTTAATGTTGGAAAATCCCCGTACGACTGCGCAACAAGCGAGCAGACGAGTGGTGAAATGGCGTCCAAAAGCCTTCCTGCTAACCCTTGCAGAAAATGAACGACGTCCGTTTCTATGGCAGTAGACGGGCTCAGACTTGACGGCGGGAGCTTTTCTCGTGAAAGTCAGGCAGTATTGTTAATACGAAGAAAATGCTCCAGTAAGTCGGCCATAGAAATCTAGTGCTCGGCCGTGTATGAGCGCAGTAGTCCGGTCGTTTCATTTTCATTACCCCTACGGTGTATGAGTGAATAAATTAAAAAAAAAATTGAATGCGTAATTTACAGCACAGCATTGTACTTACAAAACTAATTGTTCCGATAATTACGAAAGAATTCTGCATTATTGATGTCTTCGTAGCAGCTATGTTTATATTATTTTTCAAACTGAAACCAGTTTTGGATATGCATCACATGCAATACATTTTTTATAATTTATTTTCTACATCACTTACTATAATGAATAATAAAGAATGGAAAAGACCCGGGTTAAACCGAGTTTTATGAAAAGGAATTTTGGAAAACAATGAGAACTTGGGTTCTGCCCCCCATCCCTCCCCGGCACAGGGGCGGACTGGCCATTTGGGAGATGTGGAAAATTTCACTTGGGCCGCACCGAACTTGGGCCGTTTTCTTTTTTTTTAACGTGTGCATAATGTTTTCCTCAATTTTACTTCGAAAAAAAAAATATTTTAGCTGGGACCGGACCGTTCTAAGACCCTGGGCGTTCTCGTGTTTCTATAGTCCAGTCATAACTATAATTGGGGGAAGAGGATGTTGATAGATGGTTTTACTCTTACAGTGGTCACTCTTTTCTTACCGAACTATTGCCGTCTCTTGTTACGAATGGAGGAAGCAATGACTTTGTGGGGTGCAGGGGCGGGCTGGCTATGTAGGCATTAGGGCAAATGCCAGACGGGCCTGTTCCCCGAAAAGAAATCAGAGCAGTAGGAGCAAAATTTTCGGACTACGGCCCCAAAGGGATACCGATAGCTCAGGGAAGGGTTTTAAAATATTGTGGTGTACCGAAAAAACTTTTCATAGGGGTCCGGGGTCAGTGCTGGACGAGAGGCCATGTTTGGTCGGAAACAGGGCTGCCGAGAGCCAAGGCGGGCTCCTTGTCAGTCTGGTCCACCGGGGCCCACCCTCACAGAAAACTTATCAAACTTATGCTTCTCCAATTCCGATCCAGACCCTTTGTGCCGGGAGTTTACAACTACCTGTAGACTGGCTGACATAGCCTCTTGTTGATCCAAGCAGTATACATTTTACCAATTCCGCATCGACTCTCGGCGGCCGTAGCCAACTTATAAAACATCTTCATATTTATATATGCGTGTGTCTGTTTTGTATGACGTATTGTAGTTTTATGATATTTTTTAATGAGTGTTTCGACCCCCTCTCATTCTTTTCGCTGCGCTGCGAGTAAAGGTTGTGCTTGAGGGGGGGGGGTGATATGTTATTTTCTCTGGGGACTGGTTTCAGGTATTTTTATAATTAAAGGCTATATTTCATTTTACTTTCTTTGTCATAAATCCAAGCGTTTTACTTCTAATTTTTAATTGTTGCTAAAAACAATGAAAAATATTTATCATACTTCTGCTTTTTAATTTTTGCAAAAAAATTAATGAACGAATGAAATATTAATAAATTTATCAAATTAATTTCAAAGCTGAACTTAAGAAACAATATAGTTGTAGGTGTTTTTTAAAAGCGCTTTTTTTTTACTACTTGTTCAAAATGTTTTTAATTCGAGCATACAAATTAACAGTATTGAAAATATAGATGAATGGTAAATATTAG